>NC_045956.1:173106718-173406718 GCF_010909765.2 Amblyraja radiata
TATTGGCATGATAAAAAAACATTGTTATATTGCCAAAGTATAAAACATGACATACATATTTGAAATACCTAAGTATAAATACAAGTATACAGTGCATGGATAGATATGTCCCTGTATATAAACTTGCAATAGGCCGGTAGCCCTTTATTGATTGCTACACGTTCTTGCAGCTGTAAGCAGTACAACACAATAGCAAGTTTAGTAATTCAATATTAATTTCATAGTGTTAGTTACTGTCGATTAGTGTGTGCTTACATGTGTGCATGTTGGTCATTCACCGTCTCTCAGGTTATGGCATGCTTACATATTGTGCACCTAGATGTGCCGTATTTCCTTCGCCAAGGATTATTCTTAGTTTTGATGTATCATCTAGTTCTTTAAAATCAGGGGTTGCCACACTGAGTTTGTCAAAGTATGCTTTCCTTGTTTTGTCAAATTTATTGCATTTTAGGAGGAAGTGCACCTTTGTTTCAACCTCATCTGTCAAAAAGTGGCCACAAATTCTGTTTTCTCTTGGTTGCCAGAATCTCTTCTGTCTTCCTTTTTCAACTGCCAAATAGTGGTCACTTAACCTGTATTTGGTGAGGGTCTGTCTCTGCTTTATGTCTCTAACAGTTGAGAGATAGTCTGCCAATTTATAGTCTCTTTTTAGGGAACGGTAACATTCTAATCTGCTTTGGCTTTTGGTTTCTTTATCCCAATGTTCCAAGTACGTTTCTTTACATTGTTTGATAATTTGGTTCACTCTAACTGGTGATTGGGGGTCAGTATTGATCTGGGGCCGGTCAGGGTTTAACTGGATAGGGTTTAACTGAATAGGGGTAGTTAGTCTCAGTACCAACTGACACAGGGAACTCTTTTCTGGGTTCCCCTCTTGTGTTTGAAGGGCTTTAAACTGGAGGGTATCTGGGGGGCTAGATTGAAGGTGATTCCAAAAATTTAGTGATCTTTTCTGGATATTTATTATCAGTGGGTATCTGCCTAGTTCCGCCCTACTCTCTCTGTCTGTCTCTCTGTCTCTCTCTCTCTGTCACTCTCTCTATCTCTCTCTCCTCTAAGCTAAGCTTGGGAACTTACAAGAGGTCAGAAAAATACAGCTTCCTGTTGTTTGCAAGTCTGTGGTACGGTGGCGCAGTGGTAGAGTTGCTGCCTTACCATCCCGACTACGGGTGCAGTCTGTACGGAGTTTGCACGTTTTCCCCATTACCGGCGTGGGTTTTCTCAGAGATCTTCGGTTTCCTTCCACACTCCAAAGACGTACAGGTTTGTAGGTTAATTGGCTTGGTGTATGTGTAAAATTGTCCTTAGTGCATGTTACGATGGTGTTAATGTGCGGGGATCGCCGGTAGGCACGGAATTGGTGGGCCGAAGGGCCTGTTTCCGTGCTGTATCTCTAAACTGAAATGAATCAAAGAGGCAACAAAAGTTGCCCATTACTGCCACTTTCCATTGTCCTCCAGCCCTTATGGATCGTATACCCCCTAGTGTCTCATTGGGAGTCTGTGAGCAATGGTGTGGAACAGGGATCAGTGCAGCATCCTTCACTGTGGTGATGTACCTTAGCCACAGGGATGTGATTGTAGGAGGAATGATTAGTACGTTTGCAGATGATATGAATGATGTGGATGTCGAGGACGAATGTCTAAGACTAAAGCAAGATATACTGTAGATCACATGGAAAGTTGGAGGGAGCATAGGGAGATGGAATTAAATCCCGACAAATGTGAGGAGCTACAACATGGAACACAGCAAAGCACAGCACAAGAACAGGTCTTTCGGGCCACTCGGTACAGCCAGCACCCATTGGCAGGATCAAACTCGGGTCTCTGGCGCTGTAAGGCATCAACTCCACTGCTGTGTTACTGTGCCACCCAAAAGATATGAAACACTTCACGGATTTGTGTTTCATCCTTGCGCAATGTTGACGCTAATCATCTCTGCATCGTTCCAATAAATATAGACGTGGGAGTATCAAAGAGGAGGAGTAGCATCAAAGTGCAGGAGTATCAATGGGGAGGCACGGTGGCACAGCGGGAGAGATGCTGCCTTACAGCTCCTGTAACCCGGGATCGATCCTGACCACGGATGCTGTCTGTACGGAGTTTGTATGTTCTCCCCGTGACCATGCAGGTTTGCTCCCACACTCCAAAGACATACAAATTTTGAGGTTAATTAGCTTCGGTAAAGAATGTAACCTCAGATCCTAGTGTGTAGGATAGTGTTAGTGTGTGGGGATGGCTGGTCGGCGCGGACTCGGTGGGTCGAAGTGCTTGTTTCCGCACTGTATCTCTAAAGGATTTAAACTAAATGAAAGGATCTGAGGGGTCATTTATTTCACACAAGGAGGGGTTGATATCTGGAATTTGGTGCCTATCCAAATAGACCGCGTGGGTTTACACCAAAGATAGATGTAAAATGCTGGAGTAACTCAACGGGACAGGCAGCATCTCTGGAGAGATGTAATCAATGATGTTTTGGGTTGAAACCCTTCGTCAGACTGACCTGAAACATATTCCTTCACCCATTCCTTCCCTCCAGAGATGCTGCCTGTCCCGCTGAGTTACTCCAGCATTTTGTGTCTATTTTTGGTTTAAACCAGCATCTGCAGTTCCTTCCTACACATTGGGTTTTCTCCGGGTCCTCTGGTTTCCTCCCACCCTCCAAAGACGTGCAGATTTGTCTGTTCTTTGGCTTCAGGGAAAATTTTTTTTTAAAAATCCCTGGTGGGTAGGATAGTGTTAGTGCATGGGATGATTGCTGGTCAGCATGGACTCGGTGGGCCGATGGGCCTGTTCCTGCACTAGTTTTCTAAACAAAAATAAACTAAAGGATCTGAGGGGTAGTTTATTAATTGTCCCTAGTGTGTAGGATAATGCTGGTGTATGGGGTGAATGCAGGACTCGGTGGGCCAGAGGGCCTGTTTCTTCACTGTATTTCCAAAGCCTAAAGCCGAAAGGCATGGAATTACACAATCCTAAGTGGACAACGGTGATTAGTGTAGGTGTGTATAAAGGTCCCCATGGATGTGGTGGTTCCCAGAAGCCTATTTTTGTGCTGCATACCTCCATGATTCTTTGGCCACTCCTGTATTCAGGCCGCCTTGGCAAAGGTTACCGATATTCAAAGATTCCACGAGCATCCTTTATCATAGGCTCATGAATATTTTCCATCAAGACTCTATAATTTAAAAACCAGCAAATGGACGTATCTGGAAGCAACGGACCAATGCGTTTCACATCTGATGCGGGTCTTTGAAGTGATCTTGAAATCTCCAGCGAACAAACACCTTGGAAAGCATGAATGGTAAATAAAGAGATGTAATGACAGTATGGTCACGTTTAACTGTGCTGTTGGAGCTCAGCCTTTTGAAGAAATTGCTGGCTGAAAATACCAAAAAATAAATAAATAATTTACATTAACTTGCATTTTCAGGATGCCTTGACAGGATAGCTGAAAGCATCCTCACAGCTGCACGCTGCCAGGTGTCGTATTCATTTTTATTTCCGAGCACCGAGGTAGTTCTGAGCTGTGAGCAGGTTCAACAATTTTATTTTTCTTAATTTCCTCTCTGCCCCCCTCGGCTGGAATTTCTAACTTCATTAATTTTATTTACATAAATATTCGATCAAGATTTGTGGAAGATGAAGTTGAGAAAGGAAACTAATCGGAGAGATGGGCAGGGCGTGGAATGCTGGATCTGTCCCAAGCCACAGACGAGAAGGCCTAAGGCGATCCCAAGATTGGAAACAAAAAGCTGGAGTAACTCAGCGGGACAGGCAGCATCTCTAGACAGAAGGAATGGGTGACATTTTGGATTGAGACCCTTCTTCAGACTTCGTCAGATTCATCTCGATCCCGCTCTGTTGGTGGATCGTTATCTCATCTGATCATCCACATCTGGAGTATTGTGTGCAGTTTTGGTCTCCTAATTTGAGGAAAGACATTCTTGCTATTTAGGGAGTGCAGCGTAGGTTCACCAGGTTAATTCCCAGGTCGGCGGCACTGACGTATGATGAAAGAATGGATCGACTGGGCTTATATTCACTGGAATTTAAAAGGATGAGAGGGTATCATAGAAACATATAACATTCTCAGGGGATTGGACAGGTTAGATGCAGGAGAAACTTTTCCTATGTTGGGGGAGTCCAGAACCAGGGGTCACAGTGAAGAATATGGGGTAGGCCATTTAGGACTGAGATGAGGAAAAACCTTTTCACCCAGAGAGTTGTGAATCTGTGGAATTCTCTGTCACAGTGGAGGCCAATTCACTGGATGTTTTCAAGACAGACGGAATCAAGAGATATGGGGAGAAAGCAGGAACGAGGTACTGATTTTGGATGATCAGCCAAGATCATATTCAATGGCTTGAATCGTTGAATGGCCTACTCCTGCACCTATTTTCTATGTTTCTATCGTTCAATCAAAGTTCCCTTTATTGCACCACGGTAAAAGACAAATCTGTTCCAGTGTTCAGAAATTTTCATTTTCAAGTCAAGCGTGTCGGAAGGAACTGCAGATGCTGATTTACACCGAAGTTAGACACAAACTGCTTCTCTGGAGAGAAGGAATGGGTGACGTCGGAATGGGAGACCACACACATACACCCATAAACACCAAAACCAATGAGTTTATATAAATAGTTTATGTAGTTAAGAATGTCCTTGTTCCTTCAGAGAACGATCAGGTATCCCTTTATCAGCAGGGAAAGGAGCGTTGCTGGAGGAACTCAACAGGTCAGTGAAGAATCAAGATGTTTCATTGTCACATGTATCAACATCAGAGCAATGAGATTCTTAACTGCCGCATTATAACAGGCCTGAAAACACAATGCACATTGATAATATATAATGAACACTTCATCTCTGGCCAAGATTCAGATTCAGATTCAGATTCAACTTTAATTGTCATTGTCAGTGTCCAGTACAGAGACAATGAAATGCAGTTAGCATCTCCCTGGAAGAGCGACATAGAATATGATTTCAATAAATAAATCTATTTACATGCATACAGTCATAGTGTTTTTCCTGTGGGAGGAGTGTCCGGGGGGGGTGGGGGGGGGGGGGGGGGTGATTGGCAGTCACCGAGGTACAGTGTTGAGTGGTGTGACAGCCGCAGGGAAGAAGCTGTTCCTGGACCTGCTGGTCCAGCAACGGAGAGACCTGTCGCGCCTCCCGGATGGTAGGAGGGTAAACAGTCCATGGTTGGGGTGAGAGCAGTCCTTGGCGATGCTGAGCGCCCTTCGTAGACAAGGCTCCTGTATTCATGAGGAGAGGGGCTGACGAGCTGATGATGTGCAGGAGATTTGAGCCACTAGACACTAAATGGGGCTCAGCTGTGGCTTTATGACTTAGGCCTCAGATTCGCCCAGAGTGTTGGTGTTTTCCAGCATTGTTTGTGGCAATGGGGATAGGATAGGGAAGGGATGGGGATGGGAAGGAATGGGGACGGTATGGGATCAGGTGGGATGGCATGGGATGGGGTCGTGTGAGATGGGATGGGATGGGATTGGGATGGGATGGGATGGGATGTGATAGGATGGGATTGTGTGCGATGGGATTGGGTGGGGATGGGATGGGGATGGGATGGGATGGTGTGGGATGGGGATCGGGTGGGAAAGGATTGGGTGGAATGGGATTGTGTAGGGATGGGATGGGATGGAATGGGATTGGATGGGGGTGGGATGGGATCGGGCGGGATGGCATGGGATGGGGATCGGATGGGATTGGGTGGGGATGGGATGGGGATCGGGTGGGATGGGTTGGTATTGGGATTGGGTAGGATGGGATTAGGTGAGATGGGATTGGGTGGGGATGGGATGGGTCCTGGGGGAGGACATGTAACGTCACAACATCTACCAGCGATTCTCACACCGCTGCTCCATCACTGAATCTTCTTTCCCGACACCACCTCCGGCCCAAATCTGGAATGGGCTCACTCCTCTGCTAGTGTATGTGAACATTAAACTACCTTTTATCTGATTTCAACAAAGCATTTTGTCTGTTTGTGTTCTGCTTGGTCAGCTATGCAGGAGTTATCATTGTGGAAATAGATTTACTAAAAATCCTCTCACGTTGCAGCCCAGTCATTGATGATGAATTGGAACAGCTCCATAAATCATTGTAAGCTGACATGGAGCAGACTGCCTGTGGTGGAGACATGATTTCACAGTTGTCCAGCAAAGCAGGTAGATTGCCCCTCGGTTCCAGCACAGTTGTATGTTGCACAATAATTATTACAGCAAATTGGTGCTTTCCTGTTATTTCGTCTGTTTAAAAAAAAAAAAAAATGAAATTTGATTCATTAATCCACTTACTATTCCAGTGAAATGGGCCTCCGTCTGCTCGAAAGCTTCTATCGTGGAGCCGTAGGTCCAAATGACCAGAGAGGGGAGATACAAGGAGCTGCGGAGAAAGACACAAAATGCTGGAGTAACTCAACAGGTCAGGCAGCATCTCTGAAGAATATGGATAGGTGAGGTTTTGGGTCAAGATCCTTCTTCAGAGTCTTCGGATTCTTCAGACTATGAAGAAAGATCTCGATCCAAAATGTCACCCATCCATAGTCATAGAGTGATGCAGTGTGGAAACAAGCCCTTTGCTCCAACTTGCCCACACCGGCCAATATGTCCCAGCTACACTAGTCCCACCTGCCCACATTTGGTCCATATCCCTCCAAACCTGTCCTATCCATGTACCTGTCCAATTGTTTCTAAAATGTTGGGATAGTCCCTGCCTCAACTACCTTCTCTGGCAGCTTGTTCCATACACCCACCATCCTTTGTGTGAAAAAGTTACCCCTCAGATTCCTATTAAATCTTTTCCCCTTCACCTTAAACCTATGTCCTCTGGTACTCGATTCACCTACTGTGGGCAAGAGACTCTGTGCATCTACCTAATCTATTCCTCTCATGATATTATACACCTGTATAAGATCACCTCTCACCCTCCCGCTTTTTATGGAATAGAGACCCAGCCTACTCAACCTCTCCCTATAGCTCAGACCCTCTAGTCCTGGCAATGTCCTCGTAAATTTTCTCTGTACTCTTTCAAGCTTGACAACATCTTTCCTATAGCAAGGTGCCCAGAACTGAAGACAATACCCTAAATGCAGGCTTACAAACATATTCAGCCCCTGTCCCACTTAGGCAATTTTTTTTGGAGACAACCGGCGACGAGGCTGTCACCACATGGTCACGGGGTGATGCCTGCATGGTCGTGAATAGTCTTCTCAAGTCGCCTAAAGAGTCGTAACTAGTCCCCGCTGGATTTTGAAATGTTCAAAACTTTTCGACGACTGTGGGGTTGACGTAGTTTGACTTAGTTTGTCTTCTCCTGTTGTAGGTGCTGTCGTAGCTTGTCGCCAGGATGACGCAGGTTGTCGCCAGGTGCTGACTTCGGTGTATTTAATTGGCGACTACCTAATTCAACCTACGTCAACCGAATTCAGTTTCCAGTTGTCTTCAGTTGTCGCCAACAGGGTGGTTGCTTGTCGTAGCTTGTTGCATGGCGTATGTAGGTTGACTTTGATTGTGGTAGGTTGTCACCTGTGTGGTCGTAGGTTGCTGTAGGTGTGGTCATAGGTGGACGTCCTAATGAGTCGCCGGTTGTCGTAGCTTGACGTCGACTAGGTGGTAGGTTGGTTGTAGCTTGTCGTTGATATTGTCATAGGGGGGTCTGCAGTCGTCGAAAATATAGAAACATAGAACATAGAAAATAGGTGCAGGAGTAGGCCATTTGGCCCTTCCAGCCTGCACCGCCATTCAATATGATCATGGCTGATCATCCAACTCAGTATCCTGTACCTGCCTTCTCTCCATACCCCCAGATCCCTCTAACCACATGGGCCACATCTAACTCCCTCTTAAATATAGCCAATGAACTGGCCTCAACTACATTCTGTGGCAGAGAGTTCCACATATTCACCACTCTCTGTGTAAAAAATGATCTTCTCATCTCGGTCCAAAAAGACTTCTCTCTTATCCTTAAACTGTGACCCCTTGTTCTGAAAAAATTGCCTAGGTAGGACAGGCCCTTTATACAACTGCAACATGACCTCCCGACTTCTATACTCAATACTGTGACTGTGACTGATGAAGGCCAATGTGCCAAAAGCCTTTTTGACCATGTTTCCCACAAATGCTAACTGACCTGGTGAGATACTACAGCATTTTGCATCCTTTTGTGTATCAACCAGCATTTGCTATGTGTTGTTTCAACATCCTCTCTAACATGCCCCTTTACCTTTCCTTGTGGTTCACATTTTAAAACTAAAACACTTATTGCCACTCATCAGCCCAGGCTAATTTAATATTTGCAGAAGTATCAACGTTTTTGGCTGTTGCCGTTTTTAGTGAGGAACCTTGAGGCAGTTTACTACACTGTATGCCGTAAATAAATTCAAGTTATTAATTGTGTATGTGTTGAAGTAGTTAGTTCTGTAAAGCCAAGAAATTAAACATGGCATAGAATCAAAACCTTCCTGAAAAAAGGCTCAGATGTTCTCCAGTAAGTGCCTGAATTATGGGGAGGTTAAATACATTGCTGCTGTATATTGTAACTGATTCTCCACTTCCACTTGTTTGAATTATAATTGTAGCCATTGAAAGGAAGAATTTGATGGATTTTTCAAAGTCCTCTTGACTCTGCATAGACACACCACAATATGAACAGTTTGAGGGCACTTAATGCAAAAGCATATTAAAATGCAGGACATTAATTCCAGTCAACAACCAGAGTGCATACAGTAGGTGTAAGTTGACAGGGGAAAGATTTAAAAGGAACCTGAGGGGCAGCTTTTTTACCCAGAGGGTGATGGGTTTATGGAGCAAGCTGCCGGAAGACGTACAGAAGACAGACACAAATGAACCCTTCTGACCTGAAAGGTCACCTATTCCTTTTCTCTGGAGAAGCTGCCTGACCCACATAACCATATACCCATATAACAATTACAGCACGGAAACAGGCCATCTCGGCCTTTCTAGTCCATGCCGAATACTTATTCTCCCCTAGTCCCTTCTACCTGCACTTAGACCATAACCCTCTATTCCTTTCCCGTCCATATAACTATCCAATTTATTTTTAAATGATAAAATCGAACCTGCCTCCACCACTTCCACTGGAAGCTCATTCCACACAGCTACCACTCACTGAGTAAAGAAGTTCCCCCTCATGTTACCCCTAAACTTCTGTCCCTTCATTCTCAAGTCATGTCCTCTTGTTTGAATCTTCCCTACTCTCAGTGGGAAAAGCTTATCCACGTCAACTCTGTCTATCCCTCTCATCATTTTAAAGACCTCTATCAAGTCCCCCCTTAACCTTCTGCGCTCCAAAGAATAAAGACCTAACTTGTTCAACCTTTTTCTGTAACTTAGTTGCTGAAACCCAGGCAACATTCTAGTAAATCTCCTCTGTACTCTCTCTATTTTGTTGACATCCTTCCTATAATTAGGCGACCAAAATTGTACACCATACTCCAGAATTAGCCTCACCAATGCCTTGTACAATTTTAACATTACATCCCAACTTCTATACTCAATGCTCTGATTTATAAAGGCCAGCACACCAAAAGCTTTCTTTACCACCTTATCTACATGAGATTCCACCTTCAGGGAACTGTGCACAGTTATTCCTAGATCCCTATGTTCAACTGCATTCCTCAATTCGCTACCATTTACCATGTACGTCCTATTTTGATTATTCCTGCCAAAATGTAGCACCTCACACTTATCAGCATTAAACTCCATCTGCCATCTTTCAGCCCACTCTTCCAAATGGCCTAAATCTCTCTGTAGACTTTGAAAATCTACTTCATTATCCACAACACCACCTATCTTAGAAATCATCTGCATACTTACTAATCCAATTTACCACACCATCATCCAGATCATTGATGTACATGACAAACAACTGTGGGCCCAACACAGATCCCTGTGGGACCCCACTAGTAACAGGCCTCCAACCTGACAAACAGCCATCCACCATTACTCTCTGGCATCTCCCATTCAGCCACTGTTGAATCCATCTTGCTACTCCTGCATTAATACCCACCAATTGAACCTTCTTAACCAACCTTCCATGATGAACCTTGTCAAAGGCCTTACTGAAGTCCATATAGACAATATCCACTGCTTTACTCTCATCAATTTCCCGAGTAACCTCTTCAAAAAATTCAAGAAGATTAGTCAAACATGACCTTCCAGGCACAAATCCATGTTGACTGTTCCGAATCAGACCCTGTTTATCCAGATGCTTATATATATTATCTCTAAGTATCCTTTCCATTAATTTGCCCACCACTGACGTCAAACTAACAGGTCTATAATTGTCCTCTTAAAATCCTTTTTAAACAATGGAACAACATGCGCAGTACGCCAATCCTCTGGCACTATTCCCGTTTCTAATGACAATTGAAATATTTCTGTCATAGCCCCTGCTATTTCTACTCTAACTTCCCTCAATGTCCTTGGGAATATCCTGTCAGGACCTGGAGACTTATCCACTTTTATATTTTTCAAAAGTGTCAGTACTTCCTCTTCTTTGAATCTCATAGTTTCCATAGCTACTCTACTTGATTCCCTTACCTCACATAATTCAATATCCTTCTCCTTGGTGAATACCGAAGAAAATATATTGTTCAATATCTCCCCCATCTCTTTTGGCTCTGCAGATAGCTGTCCACTCTGACTCTCTAATGGACCAATTGTATCCCTCATTATCCTTTTGCTCTTAATATAGCTGAAGAAATCCTTTGGATTTACTTTCACCTTCCTTGCCAAAGCAACCTCATATCTTCTTTTAGCTTTTCTAATTTCTTTCTTAAGATTCTTTTTACATTCTTTATACTCCTCAAGCACCTCATTTACTCCATGCTGCCTATAATTATTGTAAATCTCTCTCTTTTTCCGAACCAAGTGTCCAATTTCCCTTGAAAACCATGGCTCTTTCCAATTTTTACTATTTCCTTTCAACCGAACAGGGACATAAAGATTCTGTACTCTTAAAATGTCACCTTTAAATGTCCTCCATTTCTCTTCCACATCTTTCCCATAAAACAAAATGTCCCAATTCACTCCTTTTAAATCCTTTCGCATCTCCTCAAAGTTAGCCTTTCTCCAATCAAAAATCTCAACCCTAGGTCCAGTTCTGACCCTCTCCATAATTATATTGAAACTAATGGTATTGTGATCACTGGTCCCGAACTGTTCCCCAACGCATACCTCTGCCACTGACCTGTCTCATTTCCTAACAGGAGGTCCAGCACCGCCCCTTCTCTAGTAGGCACCTCTATGTATTGCTGCAAAAAACTATCCTGCACACATTTTACAAACTCCAAACCATCCAGCCCATTTACAGAATGTGTTTCCTAGTCTATGTGTGGAAAATTGAAATCTCCCACAATCACTACCTTGTGCTTACTACTAATATCTGCGATCTCCATACATATTTGCTCTTCCAATTCTCGCTCCCCATTTGGCGGTCTATAATACACCCCTATAAGTGTTGCTACCCCTTTCCCATTTCTCAGTTCCACCCAAATAGCCTCCCTAGACGAGCCCTCTAATCTATCCTGCCAAAGCACTGCTGTAATATCTTCCCTGACTAGCAATGCAACACCTCCACCTCTTGCCCCTCCAATTCAATCACACCTGAAGCAACGAAATCCTGGAATATTTAGTTTCCAATCACAGCCCTCCTGCAACCATGTTTCACTGAGTAATCCACTGAGTTACTCCAACAGTTTGTGTCTATCTTTGGTATAAACCAACATCTGCAGTTCCTTCCTACACATTTTGCCAGAAGAAGTAGTTGAGGCAGGTACAATAACAACATTGACAAGGTCATAAGTGATAGGAAAAGAATTAGGCCATTCGGCCCATCAGCTTTACTCCGTCATTCAATCAGGGCCAATCTTTCTCTCCCTCCTAACACCATTCTCCTGCCTTCCCCCCATAACCCCTGACACCCATACGAATCAAGAATCTATTTATCCCTGCCTTAACATTATCCATTGACTTGCACCCCACAGCCTCAGAGGCAAAGAAATCCACAGATACCACAGATTTACAGGGGCCAAGGAAAGAACGTTCACGTCGCGGCCCTGTTTCAACCAATCTTTCCACCACCACGCACAAGAAGCACAAGACAGACACCATTGTGCAGATGCCGAGAAGTGTGTTCAGCTCTGGCTGAACAACTTCTAATCTTGTGTGTGGACTCGATAAGAAGAAGAAGACAGATTTACAGGTTAAAAAATATATTTGGGTTGGTACAAGGATAGGAACAATTTAGAGAGATGTTGGCAAAACTCGAGTAAATGGGACTAGCTCAGATGGGGAATCTTGGTCGGTATGGACAAGTTGGGCAGAAGGGCCTTTTCCCATTCTTTATGAATCTATGACACTATGAGAACATTAGATAATGTATCTCTTCCTTTGGCATCCATTGGATGGTGTGGGAGATTGCAACCTTCACGTGGTCCGCCCTGTTTTGACGAATGCAATCAACCTGGCGCGCACAATCAAGTAAGATCAAATGGAACAAGTTGTCCTACAACTTTAGGCTGTGCACGCCATACGCAAGAAGAAGAAGAAGCATCCAATGGATGTACTGTGATTAGGAGTCACTTGGGAAGAACATTTCTGACCTACCCACAAACAAAATTGAATTTTTCAGCTATTTAAAAAAAATTATCCCACGTAGTATTGAGATTGGGAGCAGTTTTGGGCCCCGTATGCTGGTGTTGGAAAGGATCAGAGGAGTTTTATGAGAATGATCTCGGGAATGATTGGGTGCGTTTGAAGGCGCTGTACTCACTGTAGTGCTGGCCTCTGGGCCTAGAATCTCTCACTGTTAAAAACATCCTCTCCACATTCACCCTCTCCCGGCCTTTCACTATTTGGCAAGTTTTAATGAGGTGTCCCCTCATCCTTATAAACTCCAGCAGGACAATAATACTACTCAACCATAGTGCATAGGTTTACTTTGAGAGGGGAAAGATAGATCAGCCATGATTGAATGGCGGAGTGGACTCGATGGGCTAAATGACTTAATACTGCTCCAAGAACCCATGAACTTATGAGATTTATTTTAATTTCACAAAGGATGGTGTCGCCAAAAGGCAGGATGAACATTTACTAACAAATCATTACAATCCTGCAGGAGATGGTGATGCGTTGCCTTTCATAATCGGTGCAGTTCTTCTGAAGAAGAACCCAGAGCCTTGTCATTTACGAAGGTGACAATTTAGTCCCAGTGACAAGGAATGTACTTAACTGAATTTGTTGAGGAAATGACTGAACAAATGCCTGAAGAATGCCTAGATGAGCATTACTTATATTGACATTCAGCAGACACTCACTGAACCAACAAAAAACAAACTGCTGCAGAAACTCAGCAGGTAATTCAGCATCTGTGAAGGCAAAGGGGCACAGCGACAGAGTTGTTGCCACACACTATATAGATGTGTATAAGATCATAAGAGGAATAGATCAGGTAGATGCACAGAGTCTGTTTCCCAGAGTAGGTAAGTCGAGGACCAGAGGACATAGGTTTAAGGTGAAGGGGGAAAAGATTTAATAGGAATCTGAGGGATAACTTTTTCGCACAAAGGGTGGTGGGTGTAAGGATCAAGCTGCCAGAGGAGGTGGTTGAGGCTGGGACTATCCCAACATTTAAGAAGCAGTTAGACAGGTACATGGATAGGACAGATTTGGAGGGATATGGACCAAATGCTGGCAGGTGAGACTAGAATAGCTGGGACATGTTTGTCAGTGTGGGCAAGTTGGGCCAAAGGGCTTGTTTCCACACTGTACCACTCTATGACTAGGGGAAATTGAAAGAAGCCATTTAATCGCCAACCATCATGTCTTTGGAGTGCCTGGAGAAGGACCGCACGGTCACATGGAGAAGTCAAGTCAAGTCAAGTTTATTTGTCACATACACATACGAGATGTGCAGTGAAATTAAAGTGGCAATGCTCGCGGACTTTTGTGCAAAAAGACAAACAACCAAACAACCAAACAAACTATAAACACAATCATAACACACACATATTCTTTTACATAATAAATAATGGAAGGAAAAACGTTCAGTAGAGTTAGTCCCTGGTGAGATAGGCGTTTACAGTCCGAATGGCCTCTGGGAAGAAACACCTTCTCAACCTCTCCGTTCACACCGCATGGCAACGGAAGCATTTGCCTGACCGTAGCAGCTGGAACAGTCCGTTGCAGGGGTGGAAGGGGTCTCTCATGATATTGTTGGCTCTGGAGTTGCACCTCCTGATGTATAGTTCCTGCAGGGGGGCAAGTGAAGTTCCCATAGTGCGTTCGGCCGAACGCACTACTCTCTGCAGAGCCTTCTTGTCCTTGGCAGAGCAATTCCCAAACCAGATGGTAATGTTCCCGGACAAGATGCTTTCCACCGCCGCTGCGTAGAAGCACTGGAGGATCCTCGGAGACACTCTGAATTTCCTCAATTGCCTGAGGTGGTAAAGGCGCTGCCTTGCCTTACTCACGAGTGCTGAGGCGTGTGATGTCCATGTCATATTCTCGGAGATGTGGACTCCCAGATATTTAAACAGTTCACCCTATCCACAGGATCCCCATTTATCCTCAATGGAGTGTACGTCCTCGGATGATATGCCCTCCTAAAGTCCATGATCAGCTCCTTCGTTTTTTTGATGTTCAAGAGGAGGCTGTTATCCTGGCACCAGAGTGCTAGATCAGCCACCTCCTCCCGGTAGGCCTTCTCATCGCTGTCTGAGATCAGGCCAACCACCACAGTGTCATCAGCAAACTTAATTATTGAGTTGGAGCTGAACCTAGCCACACAGTCATGTGTGTACATGGAGTACAATAGGGGGCTGAGGACGCAACCCTGGGGCGATCCTGTGCTCAGGGTGAGGGACTTCGATGTATTCCCTCCCATCTTGACTACCTGGGGCCTGGCGGTGAGAGAGTCCAGGACCCAGGCACACAGGGGGGGTGTTGAGCCCCAATTCCATTAGCTTCCCGGCCAGTCTGGTGGGGACTATCGTGTTGAAGGCTGAACTGTAGTCTATGAACAGCATCCTCACGTAGCCCCCCTTCTGGCTGTCCAGATGGGAGAGAGCGGTGTGCAAGACCTGGGAGACCGCATCGTCAGTGGATCTGTTCGGACGGTATGCGAACTGCAACGGGTCCATGTTCCGAACAAATAAACTCTGTACGGACAGCAGCCACAGTTAGGATCAAACCTGAGTCTCTGGTGCTGTGAGGCAGCAACACTACCGCTGCGCCACCGTGCTGCTCATTGTTGAAATATCAAGAAAGTGAGAGTGATGGGGAACCGATACAGCAGAGAAGATGAGGCCCTGGTTGAAGGGCTGCGGCCTCCGCCTACTACTATTTTCCTGTGATAGATACAAAAAGCTGGAGTAACTCAGCGGGTCAGAAAAGGAACGGGTGAAGTTTCGGATCAAGCCCCTTCTTTTGGCTGAGTACCAAGGGAAGGGGAAACGAGAGATATAAATGGTGGCCGACTAGGAAAAGGGGAGATGCAGCGAGACCTGGGTGTCATGGTACACCAGTCATTGAAAGTGGGCATGCAGGTGCAGCAGGCAGTGAAGAAAGCGAATGGTATGTTAGCTTTCATAGCAAAAGGATTTGAGTATAGGAGCAGGGAGGTTCTACTGCAGTTGTACAGGGTCTTGGTGAGACCACACCTGGAGTATTGCGTACAGTTTTGGTCTCCAAATCTGAGGAAGGACATTATTGCCATAGAGGGAGTGCAGAGAAGGTTCACCAGACTGATTCCTGGGATGTCAGGACTGTCTTATGAAGAAAGACTGGATAGACTTGGTTTATACTCTCTAGAATTTAGGAGATTGAGAGGGGATCTTATAGAAACTTACAAAATTCTTAAGGGGTTGGACAGGCTAGATGCAGGAAGATTGCTCCCGATGTTGGGGAAGTCCAGGACAAGGGGTCACAGCTTAAGGATAAGGGGGAAATCCTTTAAAACCGAGATGAGAAGAACTTTTTTCACACAGAGAGTGGTGAATCTCTGGAACTCCCTGCCACAGAGGGTAGTCGAGGCCAGTTCATTGGCTATATTTAAGAGGGAGTTAGATGTGGCCCTTGTGGCTAAGGGGATCAGAGGGTATGGAGAGAAGGCAGGTACGGGATACTGAGTTGGATGATTAGCCATGATCATATTGAATGGCGGTGCAGGCTCGAAGGGCCGAATGGCCTACTCCTGCACCTAATTTCTATGTTTCTATGTTTCTATGATAGAGAGATATAGAACAAATGAATAAATGAAAATGCAGGAAAGTTAAGGGCCTGTCCCACCAGCATGCGACTGCATGCGGCTAGCGCGACCAAACATGGTGGCTGGAGGCGTACGGCCTTGCGGGGCCGGTCCCACCTCCAACCACGGAGCAGTCTGGGGCTGGTCCCAACATCATACTCACCAATCAGCTGGGCAGGAGGCGGGCCAACTGAATTTGGACGTCGCACGGCTTCGGGTGGTTACATCATCACGCAACGGCACATCGGGTGGTAACGTCATCGCGCAACGCCGCGCGCTGGGCGTACGCCGTCAAGACGCTACGTACAGCGTCCAGATGATGCGTACGGCGTCAAGACGCAGCGTACGGTGTTGAGACTCTGCGTACGGCCTCAATGCGGCTGCATACGGCCTCAATGCGGCTGCAGGCCAACAGGCTGTTGCCGCGCGTGATTTTTGGACAGTGTCAGTTTTTCGGAGCCCCGCTCGATGTCGGGACCAGCTCCGCACAACTCCATACGGCTCCGGCGATCGAAGTGGGACCGGCCCCGCGAGGCCGTACGGCTCAAGCGACCACGTTAGGTCGCGCTAGCCGCATGCAGTCACATGCTCGTGGGACAGGCCCTTAAGGACAATAAATAAAACAGGCCATTGTTAGCTGTGGCTAGGTGAAAACTAGTTACAGACAATGTGATTCAACAGAGTTATTCATCTTGTCGAATCCACACACAAGATTAGAAATTGTTCAGCCAGAGCTGAACACACTTCCCGGCATCTGAAGACAATGGTGTCTATCTTGTTGCTTCGTGTGCTTCTTGTGCATGGTGGTGGAAAGATTGGTGGAAACAGGGCCTCAACGTGAATGCTCTTTCCTTGACCACAAGCTAGACGACTTTCAAACTCCTATTTTCTTGTGTTTTACGTTCTTCATTATTGCTCACTTAGTTTCATATACGTGGCACTGTCAAGATTCTTGGTAAGTGATAAACCAGTGGTGATATCAATTTATAAGCAAAAATGATAAGGAAGGGAAAGACAAAAGCAAATCATTAAGTTGCATAATACATGAATCAGAAAACTGTGAATATTCTCCAAGGTTAAAATCTCCTTTCGAGAATGCTGGTTTAACCCTTCACGCATTTACTTTTTGGCTGTGTTTTATCTCTTTGTACACAACATGCATTTTTAAATAGAGTTTTCAGGATAAAATGTTGCTCCTGACCAAGTGAGCTGGAAACCCCTGCTTAAAGTACAAACAGTTATGAGTGGCCCTGGGGAGATTCACTCAGACTCCAGAGCTGAGATTAACATAGAACAGTGCAGCACTGGAACTGGCTCTTCGGCCCAATGTCTATGCCTGACATCATCAGCAAGTTAAACTAATTCCCTCTGCCTGAACATGGTCCATATTTCTGCATTCCCTGCATCACCATGAGTGATCATACATTCATAAGTGATAGGAGTAGGGTTATCCGGCCCATGATACAACTAAATTTAAGGTAGCTCTTTCTTCCCAAAAACCCTTTCTGGCTTAAGTCTTCCCTCCACCACCTCCAGTTTAAATTCCATTTGGAATATTTTTGGAGGACCAAGAAACCAAGAAGAACCAAGAATCAAGTCTACTCCGCCATTCAATTATGGTTGATCTAACTCTCCCTCTTAACCCCATTCTCCTGTCTTCTGCCCATAACCTCTGACACCTGTACTAATCAAGAATCTATCTATCTCTGCCTTAAAATTATCTACTGACTTGGCCTCCACAGCCTTCTGTGGCAAAGAATTCCACAGATTCACCACCCTCTGACTAAAGAAATTCGTCCTAATTTCCTTCCTAAAATAATCTATCTATCTATCTATCTATTATATAAAAGTCTCGTTCCCGCCGTGCGATGTCACAATGCCCCATGCTCGCAGACGTCCAATCGCGATGCCCGACGCTCGCGGACGTCCAATCGGAACGGATCCATTTACATGTACGGCTTCCGGCCGCATTTCTTCCTTTGATTCCCTGCAACTCCGAAACCGGACGCAGAATCGCCGACGTCTTTTCCATTTCGGTAGAGATTTCACTTTTCTTTCTAGGTATCCGCACCTCATTACATTTCGTCGTGTTTAAGTGCACGTTTTTAATCAAATCCTCCCCCCCCCCCCCCAATATTTCAAAACTAAACTGGCTTCTCTCCCATAGATTCAGCTTCAGCACCAGCCCCTGCTGAACGTTCCATCGTGTGATGTCACAATGCCCAATGTTCACATATGTCCAATCGGAATGGATTCATTTACATATGCCTATGCAGGAGCCCCAGCCAATGGTGAACTTTCCATCGTGTGATGTCACAATGCCCGATGCTCAAAGACATCGTTGCCATAGAGGGAGTACAGAGAAGGTTCACCAGACTGATTCCTGGAAATGTCATTACTTTCATATGAAGAAAGACTGGATAGACTCGCCGTGTACTCGCTAGATTTTAGAAGATTGAGGGGGTATCTTATAGAAACGTATAAAATTCTTAAGGGGTTGGACAGGCTAGATGCAGGAAGATTGTTCCGGATGTTGGGGAAGACCAGAACAAGGGGTCAATGTTTAAGGATAAGGGGGAAAGCAGAATCGCCGACATCCTTTCCATTTCGGTAGAGATTTCACTTTCCCTTCCAGCTATCCACTCCTCATTACATTTCGTTATGTTTATGTCCATTTTTTTCATTAAAACCTTCTCCCGCCCCCCCCCCCCCCCCCCCCCCGCCCCCACTCATTCATTTTATCGCCTCCTGCTGGCCAGCGACCATAACGGCTGCTGGCGCCCGCAGCACAACCTCAAGCGACGCCATTTAAAAACGGCCTTTCGGGAACGGCTCTACTTCGAGGACCACGTCTCCCGTGGGGGCTACGGGTAGGCAACGGCTGCGTTGGGGCATTACACTTTTAAGGCTCTGTGTGTGGGGATGCTTCGTGTGTGTGAAGCCGCCCCGCCACCCCCCCACTCCCCCCCCCCCCCGCGTTGCCGAGACGGACCCGACTTCGACGACTTCAAGATATGCTATTTTAATACGGCCAGGACTCGACTTCGACGACCACGTCTCCCCTGGGGGCTACAGGTATGGACGGTCTTTATACACTTTTCCAACTCTGTGTGTGGGGGTGGTTAGCGTGTGTGAAGCTGCCACCCCCCCCCCCCCCAGTGGGGGCTACGGGTAGGGAACGGCTGCGTTGGCTAAAGGGATCAGGGGGTATGGAGAGAAGGCAGGTACATCACTCCCCCTACCCCTCCCTCCCTCCCCACTCTTCCACTTCTCTCCCCCTTCCCCTCCACTCTCCCTCCCCACTCTTTCCCCTCTCTCCCCCACCCCTCTCCCTCTCCCCAACATCTCTCTCCCCATCTCTCACCCCCTACCCCGCTCTCCTTTCACTCCCAAATCTATCCCGTTTCCTCCTCCTCCTCTCCCCTCCCTCCCCTCTTCTCACCCCCCCCCCCCCCCCCCCCGCAAACGCCGTTGGGGAAACAAACCCAACGGGTCTGCACTTGGTCTAGTGTCCTTTAATTCTGAGGCTATGATGTCTGATCCTAGACTCTCCCACTAGTGGAAACATCCTCTCCACATCCCCTCCATCCTGGCCTTTCACCATTCTGTACGTTTCAAAAAGGTCCCACCTCATTCTTCTAAACTCCAGCAAGTAGAGGCCCAGTGCTGTCAAACGCTCCATGTACCATGTGAAAACTTAGTTTAGTTTAGTTTAGTTTAGAGATACAGCGTGGTAACAGGCCCTTCGGCCAACCAAGTCTACACCGAACAGCGATCCCTGCACATTAACACTACCCTACACACACTAAGGACAATTTTACATTTTTATTTACACCAAGCCAATTAACCTACAAACCTGTACCTCTTGGGAGTGAGGGAGGAAACTGAAGATCTCGGGGAAAACCCACACAGGTCACAGGGAGAACGTTCTGACTATCTCATGTTCAAGAAGGAACTGCAGATGCTGGAAGATCGAAGGTACACAAAAATGCTGGAGAAACTCAGCGGGTGCAGCAGCATCTATGAAGAAGGGTTTCGGCCCGAAACGTCGCCTATTTCCTTCGCTCCATAGATGCTGCTGCACCCGCTGAGTTTCTCCAGCATTTTTTTGTACCCCCGTTCTGACTATCTCCCCTGTCTATGCCTCTCCAAATCTAATATACTTCCATCAGGTCTCCATCAAACTTCAATGCTCCAGAGAATCCAATTTTCTCCAAGTTTCAAGTATCTCCAACCTGTCCTGATAGGCAATAGGTAATTATGAGAAACTACAGCAAAAACAAAACACGAGAGAATGTCAGATTTTTGAAATTAAAATAGAAATTGATTGAAATACTCAGTAGGTCAGACAGTATTAGTTGAAATTAGTTGAAGTTGAAATAGAAAGCATATGATCAGCTTGGCTTGGCAACAGCTCTGCCCAAGACCCGCAAGGAATTTCAGAGTTGTTATGAAAATTATTGATTGGTTGGAGCAAGATAATTTTTCTGCCCGAGTTAGTTTCCAAAACGCAGTGACAGAACATTAAAATCAGAGGCAAATGTCCAACAAGAGGCATCTGGAAATCTTCTACAAAGTTAATGGCCATGAGGAACTTTCTCTCACTAAAAGCAATAGAAGCCAACTAACTGTAAATATGAGCTCACTCAGCTTTCTTGCTTAAGGACATCAACAAATGAAACCAAGCCTGTGTTGGAAGGAACGGCAGATGCTGGTTTAAATCAAAGATAGACACAAAATGCTGGAGTAACTCAACGGGACAGGCAGCATCTCAGGACCCGTCTGAAGAAGGGTCTCGGCCCGAAACATCACCCATTCCTTCTCTCCAGAGATGCTGCCTGTCCTGCAGAGTTACCCCAGTCCAGAACCAAGGGCCGCAGTTTAAGAATAAGGGGTAAGCTATTTATAACGGAGATGAAGAAATGCTTTTTCACACAGAGAGTTGTGAGTCTGTGGAATTCTCTGCCTCAGAGGGCGGTGGAGGCCGGTTCGCTGGATACTTTCTAGAGAGAGGAGATAATGGAGTCAGGGGATAAGGGTAGTAGGCAGGAATGGGGTACTGATTGTGGATGATCAGCCATGATCACATTGAATGGCGGTGCTGGCTCGAAGGGACAAATGGCCTACTCCTGTATCTATTGTCTATTGTGTCTATCCATTAGGATTTTCAGGTTGGCTAATCCTCGATCACCATTTGTTTGTTCTGTATATTCAGAACTCATAAAAATTCAGGAGCCTAATTTAATGCTTAGGTTTCACATAAGCTACAATTGGATTGCCACTGCTTTGGGAAACATAACAGGAAATACTTCCAAATCAGATGTACAAATGAGAAAAATGACGCAACAAGATACATTCCCGGAGTTTCCTCTCCAAACAATTCAAGCGTAAACAGGATTGGGAGTGGGAAGTGGGAATCGGTGAGCGAGTGATTCAGAGCAAAGTGTGTTTAAGATCAATTCCTGAACACATTCATGGTCTTGGCAACTTCATGTTTTGAACAGGAATCAAGCGACTTTGTTCCATTATTCAATTATACCATGGTTAATTTACACCTATCAGAGGTGAGGCAATCAGAGCATAGCCCAAGGGTAATCATCATTTGCTAATGTTACCACACCTTCGAAGTGCAGCTGGCTGATAACCACTTAAACATTTTAATGCAAGTAAGCATTCAGATTCTGGGCAGCAGATGTGACATGTTCATCCCCTGGAGGTCCATGCGTTGAAATGGGTTCACACCTGAAGTATCAGTTCTGTTTCAGTTTAGTTTATTGTCACGAGGTGCTGAGGTACAGTTAAGATTTGTTGAGTGCCAACCAGTCAGCTGAAAGTGATTACAATCGAGCCATTTACAATGTATAGATTCATAATAAGGGAATAACGTTTAGTGCAAGGTAAAGCCAGTGAAGACCGATCAAGGATTGTCTGAAGGTCACCAAAGAGGTAGATAGTAGTTCAGCACCGCTCTCTGGTTGTGGCAGGATGGTTCAGTTGCCTGATAACAGCTGGGAAGAAACTGTCCCTGAATCTGGCGGTGTGTGTTTTCGTACTTCTATACCTTTTGCCTGTTGGGAGAGGGGGGAATGAGGAAGTGGCACAAATATTGCCGGCGTGAGGTATAAATGGAGTTAATGGAGGGGAAGTTGGCTTGTCTTGATGGTCTGGGCTGCGTCCACAATTCGCTGCAATCTCTTGCAGTCTTGGATGGAGCAGTTCCCAAACCAACCTGTGATGCATCCTGATCAAATACTTTCTCTGGTGCATCTGTAGAAGTTGGTGAGACTTCAATTATATTGGTTGGTTATTCAATGATACCATGGTTAATTTATGCCTATCAGAGGTGAAGCAATAGAAGCATAACCCAAGGGTGTTCATCGTTTGCCAATGTTTCCACACCTTCGAAGTGCAGCTGGTTTATAACCACTGAAACATTTTTATGCTAGTCGGCATTAAAGATCTGGGCTCAGCTGTGAATTTTATCCTCTGGAGGTCCTTGCGTTGAAATGGATTCACACCTGAAGTATGTTTATATTAATGTAATAATTATATAATTAGAATTATTAAATTAAAAGATAATTATGCTAATCTAACAATGACAGCTAGGAGGGAGGGGAAACCTAGTTAATGGTTCAATGGCACTTTATTGTCACATGTACGTAGTTACAGTGAAGTTCTTTTTCAGTAAAAACCTTAAAACCTACACGTAATGCACACAGTACAATCAGGTCAAGGCATAGCCTTGCAACTGGTACCAAGTAGTCTAGTTCAACCTGTGGGACATGGTCATCCTTCATGGAAAGTCTGCATTGGTGGACCAGGCGGAAGAGATCTTTATGAACCAACGGCTGGAAAGGTGATGCAGCAATGCAGTGTGGAATGCGAAGGGCTAGTCAGAGCACTAAAGTCGACATGGCCATCCACTGCAGCCAAGAAGTCTCCAACCGTGGTGATTTTTCATAGCACTGGACTCTGCCATCTGTGGCCGATAGGGTGGGGTTGTTAAGGGCCTGTCCCACCAGCATGCGATTGCGTGCATCTAGCAAGACCAAACGTGGTCGCTTGAGGCGTTCGGCCTCGCGGGGCCGGTCCCACTTCGATCGCCGGAGACATATGGAGTTGTGCGGGGCTGGTCCCGACATCGCGCGGGGCTCCGAAAATCTTGCACTGTTCGAAAATCCCGCGCGACAACGACCTGTCGGCCCGCAGCCACATTGAGGCCGTACACAACCTCTCGACGGGCGTACGCAACATCTTGACGGCATACGCCTAGCGCATGGCGTTGTGCGATGAAGTCACCGCCCGGCGTGCCGTTGCGTGATGATGTCACCGCCCGGCGCCGTGCGACGTCCAAATTCAGTCGGCCCGCCTCCTGCCCAGCTGATTGGTGAGTTTGACATAAATTACGTCACGCGCGTACTTACCGCGAACTTAGCGCGAACTCAGCGCAAACTCGCTTCTGTTTGGTCGCGTTAGACGCATGCAATCGCATGCTGGTGGGACAGGCCCTTAACAGTGTATCAGTTTCTCCACCTTAAACTCACTCACGCACAGGTTTTTGTGCATCCCTCTCCTCTACACAAAGTCCTGCAGCGATGGGCTATGGGGCAAAGTGACAGGTAGAGGTTACTACTGGAAGTCGTAGTTCCGAGCCTGCACGTAGGCAGCTTATGGACCAGTGGTCGCTCTTCTTTGTATCAGGGCAGCAAGGAAGTTCGGCAGCATCCCAGGTGACTGAGCAGCCCTCTTCAGGACAGCATTACTCACCCTAGTAAGGGAGGGGACTAGAAAGAACTCACCAGAACTCACCAGAGACTGCACAACCTGCCATCATAATTACCAACGGGCCACCACCACATTACTACACACAGTAAAAAACTACACATCGGCACAAGATAGACACAACAAGCTGAAGAAGGGCCTCGACTCGAAACGTCACCCATTCCTTCTCTCCAGAAATGCTGCTTGTCCCGCTGAGTTACTCCAGCTTTTTGTGTCTAACTTCTGTTTAAACCAGCATCTGCAGTTCCTTCCCATACACATAGGGGTAATCGTACTTAAGTCAAAAGTCTAGGATTAGTAGATTACACTCAGACACTCAGTACACAAGGTACACAAAATTGCTGGAGAAACTCAGCGGGTGCAGCAGCATCTATGGAGCATAGATGCTGCTGCACCCGCTGAGTTTCTCCAGCAATTTTGAGTTCCTTCGATATTCCAGCATCTGCAGTTCCTTTTTGAACACTCAGTACACAAGAGTGCCTTGTTTCTGGCGGCATTTTGTATGACTCAATTCCAAAGTTGTTAAAAATGTACAGCCTTAACTTGGCCATAAAGGTCTGTTGTCCGAGCAAATTATGGCAGATACCAACTTGGCTTCCAAAGTAGAATGTTTCTATTCAAGATCTTGACCCTCTTGCCTCCGCGGACAAAGACAAACAAACTAAACTTAGTTTTTTTATTCATGCTCAAATTATTTAACATATTCAAGATTCCATTATTCCTTCCAACTCTGGGTGACTTTGCATTTAACTCACGGTACTAGCTTGTTACTTATTACATTAAATTGCAAAACTCTTGACTTACTCGAGGGGGTTGCAACTTCTCTGAGTTCTAAATTCAGGGGCCTCCTGTGGTAGTTGTTCTTGGGTTGTTACTGTCCATTCCCGCTGAGTTACGCCAGCTTTTTGTGTCTATCTCCGATTTAAACCAGCATCTGCAGTTCCTCCCTACACCCTTAATATTCCTTCTGTCCTTGTTTAGTGTGGGAAGGTACTGCAGATGCTGGTTTACACCGAAGATAGACACAAAATCACGCCTCACATTTCCCTCACCCGTGACTCTCAGTCTGAAGAAGGGTCTTGACCTGAAAACGTCCCCCTTTCCTGCTCTCCAGGGAAGCTCCAGGTAAGAATATATCCTCTATACCTTACGGTTCCCAAAAGCACACCCAAGCTGGATTCAAAGTACATTTTCATTCAACAACAAAATATCACTATAAGAGTTGTGTGTGTACAGGTATTGAAGATGTTGGTGATGCCACATTTGGAGTATTGTGTTCAGTTTTCAGCACCATGTCATTGGAAAGATGTTGTCAAACTGGAAAGGGTGCAGAGAAAATTTACGAGGATGTTGCCAGGACTCGAGGGCCTAAGCTATAGGCAGAGGATGAGCTGGCTGGGGCTCTATACGAAGTGACATGTTGGTCGGCGTGTGCAAGTAGGGCTGAAGGGCATGTTTCCATGCTATGACTCTAGGAGAGCTAATGCTACTCCGTTAACTTGTGAACTTGTTATAAGTGTAAAAGGAACGGCAGATGCTAGTTTACACTGAAAATAGACAGAAAGGATTCTCAAAAGTTCAGGCAGCATCTCTGGAGAAAAGTAATAGCTGACATTTTGGGTCGAGACCCTTCTTCAGAATGAGAGTCAGGGGAGAATGAAACTAGAGATACGAAAAGGTTCAAAGAACAAATAAATGAAAGGTATGAAAATAACAAATCAAAGCCAGCCAGATGTTCAAGGAAAGATGGAGCCCACAATGGTCCATTGTTGACTGTGGAGAAACATAGAAATCAGGTGCAGGAGTAGGCCATTCGGCCCTTCAAGCCTGCACCGCCATTCAATATGATCATGGCTGATCATCCAACTCAGTATCCTGTACCTGCCTTCTCTCCATACCCCCTGATCCCTTTAGCCACACGGGCCACATCTAACTCCCTCTTAAATATAGCCAATGAACTGGCCTCAACTACCTTCTGTGGCAGAGAAGGTGAAAAAGAATGGATACAAACAGTGAAACAAAGCAGGACACCAGTGAAACTAGTAGGGCGACTAGGGTGGGGGACGGGTGGGAAGAGAGGGAATTCAAGGGTTATTTGAAGTTACAGAAATCAAAATTCAAACCACTGGGGTGTAGGCTACCCAAACAAAATATGAGTTGCTGTTCCTCCAATTTGCGCTGGGCCTCACTCTTGCAGTGGAAGAGGCCCAGGACAGAAAGGTCAGTGTGGGAATGGGAAGAGGGGTTAAAGTGTTTGGCTACCGGGAGAAAGCGTAGGCCAAGGCAGACTGAGTGAAGAACCCACCAAAAATGTTGTTATTAAATCCAACCGCTCCAAATTCTCTCGAGACAGAAATGTGGTGATCATGGTGATTGCTTTGGCAGATATCAAGATATCATATGGAAAATCCTGAAAAGATTTCAAGTGTAAATGGCTCTAGATGACAGCAGTTAGATTAAATTCCGGTGAATATTTTATTTACATTGTTAAATAATTCAAGCCAATGATAAATAATGTAAAAACGACTTCACTATCTGTAGCTTTGATACAAGTTTCTACTAATGAACATATTAGTCTATTGACTTTCATCCTTAGCATAATTGTTTTTTCTTCACTACTCAACACAATATAGGCTTTGTTTCTAAGTCCAGCACTTATTCCCCTTGTAAAGTATTTGGCTAGTAGTCCTCTTGAGATGCTGTGTCCATGTGTTGAAGGTGCTCCTATTATTCTGTTATAGGGTCATTGAGTCATACGGCATGGAAACAAGCCTTTCGGCCCAAACTGACCAACATGTCCCATCTACACTAGTCCCACCTGCCTGCATTTGGCTCATATTCCTCTAAACCTGTCTTATCCATGTACCTAAATGTTTCTTAAACGTTGCGAAAGTCCCAGCCTCAACTACCTCCTCCAGCAGCTCAACATCACCTCACCTATCCTTTCCCCCCCCCTCACCTGTTGTGTTGGATTTTAACCAAGTGAGGATTAAGGAACTTGACTATATTTCCAAATATGGATAAAACATGGAAACATAGAAGATAGACACAAAAAGCTGGGGTAACTCAGGGTAACTGGGGTAATGTCAGACAGCATCTCTGGGGAAAAGGAATAGCGTGGTTTGAAGAGCAAAAACTTGTCGTTTTCAATGCAAAAATTGAAAAGTTGAGGAAAAACAAGGTGTACAGAGTTGCTTATTGGTTGCAGTCTGAGGATTATGATGATGCTACTGATTATGATATGTCAATGTACCAGCTAGCAGCTGATCTTCTCAATGAAGACTTGGTCTTTTTGCTAGAAATTGTAATTTCTTTACCTGTCTGTTACGGACTAACAGCATATAATACAATAATATTAAAGTTCTGATCTTGAGAATATCACATTTTTGAATGTTCAAGGCAGCCTGGGTGTTAATTACTATTTCCGTCACAACGGTTAATTTCGCAATTAGCTAAATTAGGTAATTAACTAATTATATACTCTAATTTCTGGTCATCCAAGTAAGATGTATCATATTTGTTTCAGAATGCTTCAATCTATAATATCTGAAAATTTCTTTCAATTCTTAATTTTTAAGAAAGTTATGGGCTTTTATGTCAATTGACTGTCCTCGATCACAGCTATTGCATTAAGTTAATGGAAAAGCAATAGGGAACAAGATGCTAATTTCCGAGTATGAAAATGATCATAACCTTTTTAATACAAGATATGAAAGCGAATTAGGTATCAAATTAAAGTTATTTTTATGCTTTATCTGGTGGGATAAATTACAGGCTTGATTTTTAAAATCTCAACATTTTGTAACATCCCTACTGTAAGGCAGCAATACCATGGCTACACCTCCTTGGCTGTCCTTTTGGGTCTTTTATGTTAAACTTTCAGATTTCTAGTTGTTTTGTTAAATTTTCAATCTTTGACTGTTTCAAGTTAAATAAAATGGCAGTGTTGAGTCACATTCTTAAACCCGATGGTTTATTGTGATAAAAGTTCCCCCAAAATACTCATAAGATCATAAACCATAGGAGCAGTAGTAGGCCATTCGACCCATCGAGTAAAATATTGAACTATTAAACTATGCTGATCTACCTTTCCCTCACAACCCCGATCCCCTGCCTTCCACTTGCACGACACATTCTGCACATCAGAAGGCACAAGAGGCATAACGTTCCCACTACATGATATCTCCAGGTGTATTGTGGACAGCACGGTGGTGCAGCGGTAGAGTTGCTGCCTTACAGCACTTGTAGTGCCACGGACCTGGGTTCAATCCCGGGATCGTGCCCCAATTGGCTTGGTATAAGTGTAAAAATTCTCCCTCGTGTGTGTTGGGTTGTGGTAATGTGCAGGGATCGCTGGAATTCTCTACCACAGAAGGTAGTTGAGGCCAGTTCATTGGCTATATTTAAGAGGGCGTTAGATGTGGACCTTGTGGCTAAAGGGATCAGGGGGTATGGAGAGGGCAGGTACAGGATACTGAGTTGGATGATCAGCCATGATCATATTGAATGGCGGTGCAGGCTCGAAGGGCCGAATGGCCTACACCTGCACCTATTTTCTATGTTTCTATGTTTCTATGTCAGTGCAGACTCAGTGGGGTGAAGGGCCTGTTTCCGTGCTGTATTGCTAAACTAAACTAAACTAAACACAGGTAGTCAATCACTGCACAAAATATATTTTAACCACACATAAGCCCTTGGCTCTGCCAACCAAGAGGTACTATTAAAAAACTTTTCAAATTTGTTTGGCCTCAAAAAATCATCTCCATTCTGTGTCTGTATGTGATAACATGCAGGCCATTAATCTAATTAATAGAACCAGCACCAGCTCAGTTCTAATCGCAGTGTAGGCAGAAGTCAAACAAGCTTCCAATACTGCAACACATTTCTCAGCCTTTCTTCCTGCAGTGTTACACCTTATCTTCAAGAAACTTCTTGATGAAATAGAGCTATCTAGTAAACAAGCGGGAAACTTCATTACCTTTGTTCACTCCACTGTTTAGGTTAGTTTAGAGATACAGTGTGGAAACAGGCCCTTTGGCCCACCGTGTCCACACCAACCACCAGTCATCCTTTCACACTAAACATAGAAACAAAATGGAGATAAAGGAATGGGTGACGTTTAGGGTCGAGACTGAAGAAAGGTCTCGACCTGAAACATCACCCATCCCTTCTATCCAGAGTTACTGCCTGTTCTGCTGAGTTACTCCAGCATTTTGTGTCTGTCTCCTGTGTATAACCAGCATCTGCAGATCCTCCCTACACTAATTAAACCAAGATCGATGAGTACTGAAACGTGAGGCTGGATAAGCAGCGACTTAAAGATCTGAAGAACTCTGAGAAGGAAAAGTGGATGTGAGATGTTACAGACTTGATCCACTTGGGTTCCAGATGTTTCTAATCTATAATAATAACTGTAGCATCAAATGAATACACAAAGCTTGTGTGATTTGCTAAGGATATTGAATTAACGGAAACAGTTGATACGAAGGGAATGTTCTAATCCAGCTCAGCTGGTGGGTGTCTAACAGGATAAAGGAGAATAAAGAATTTGTATCCTGACTGATACCTCACCCCACTTCACTGTTGCTTTTAGTTTACATCAATAGGGTAGTCTTAATTTTGTCCTTAAAGGATATCAGAGACTATGTGGAACATGACGTTATCGACTCATAGAGTCATTGAGCCATACAGTGTGCCAACTGTTCAAATTGCTCACCCTGGCCCATCTACACTAGCCCCACCTGCCAGAGTTTGCTCCATATCTCTCTAATCCTGTCCTATCCATGCACCTGTCTAAATGTTTCTTAGACATTGCAATATTACCTCCCTCTACTACCTCCCATGGCAGCTCGTTCCATACACCCACCACCCTCTGTGTGAAAAAGTTACCCTCCAGGTTCCAATTAAATCCTTCCCAACTCGCCTTCAACCTATGTCCTCTGGTTCTCGATTACCCTACTCAGGGCAAGAGACACTGTGCATTTACCAAATCTATTCCTCTCAGGCAGGTGAGACTCATGTAGATGGGGCATGTTTCAGCATAGGCAAGTTGGGCCGAAGGGCAAGTTTCCATGTTGTATGACTCTATGACTCAGTTTCAGTTTAGTTTATTGTCACGTGTACTGAGCTACGGTGAACGGCTTTTGTTGCGTGCTATACAGTCAGCGAAAACACAATACATGATTACAATCTCTGCCTTAAAAATATCCATTGACGGCCTTCTGTGGCAATGAATTCCAGAGATTCTCCACCCTTTGGATTAAAGAAATTCCCCCTCATCTCCTTTCTAAAGTAACATCCTTTTATTCTGAGGCTATGACCTGTGATCCTCGACTCTCCCGCTAGTGGAAACATATCTCTCCACATCCACTCTATCCAGGCCTTTCACTATTCAGCAAGTTTCAATGGGGTCCTTCCTCATCCTTCTAAACTCCAGCGAATAGAGGCCCAGTGCTCAAGCGCTCATCATATGTTAACCCACTCATTCCTGGGATCAATCTTGTAAACCTCTCCAGGGCCAGCACATCCTTCCTCATGTATGGGGCCCAAAAGTGCTCATAATACTACAATATAATACGGTCTGACCAGCGCCTTATCGAGCCTCAGCATTACATTCCTGTTTTTGTATTCTGGTCCTCTGGAAATAAACGCTGGCAATACCTCAAGTTCTTCCCCCATTCTCAGCTACCGCAAGGTCACCCAGGCACTGCAGTTGTGAAGAAATTACTTTACCTACTTGGCCAAGGCAAGCAGAGATAATCCCACACGCAATAGTTTCCAATCAAATATTTGGAGAACTTATTGGACCAACTGTGTTGTGTGGGTGTGTGTGCAAAAGATGCAGCAGGAGAATAACACAGAAGACATTGCAAGGTGTTGTGACAATGTGGCATTAGTATGTTAGTGCAGATGCTACGTTTATTTTTATCCAGCTTAATGTGAATTTTCTGCATCTCAGTGTGAGATGAGGTTGGCGTTCAACGATGGTGCCAACATCTTAAGCAAATAAGCAGAAACCTTCTCCACCTTGAAGAAATGCAAAGATTCACTTTAGAAAATCCATTGATTTTCTTTTTTCTTTTCTTATTTTTGCAAAGGAAATTAATTTGGTGCAGCCCGGTTCAGAAACACAAAGGGAGGTGCAAAGTAATTAACACAATTATCAGTCGTAAGGTGCTGGTGACAACAGCAGGGATTAAGAAGGCATGGAAAAAAACTTGTGGGTTGCCAGCCACAAAGAAAGGTGATTTTTCTTTAAAAGGGCTGCTCAGTGGCACAATATGTGCGTTGCTGCTTAAAGGGGCTGTCCCACTGCGGTGACTTAATCTGTGATTTTAGAAGTGTTTTCCCTCGACTCAAACTCGCAGCATGGTCGACACGAGGTCCATGGAGGTCCTATGAGGTCACTGGAACTCTCCTTCATATTCGAGGGAAGTCCCCGAATACTCGTGGCCTCAGCTAGGTCGGGGAAAAATGTTCAGCATGTTGATAGATTTTCCGCGAGTAAAATTTGGTTGGCTTGGTTCTTTTGAACTCGTAGTGCAGTGGAGTTGGGTCGCTATTTAGTTACAGGCAGTCGAGGGCAGCTATAGGCAATCTTCTTCGCTGAAGGGGTATTTTGATTGGCTCATTGGAGTTTTCAGGACCAAGGAAAACCGACCGGTAGGTAAATACCTGCTAAACTTTATTATACTTCTTAAAGGTGTCACCACTCCTTCTCCCCCCCCCCTTCATCCCACCTTCACCTCCCCTTCTCCTCCCCTTCTCCTCCCCTTCTCCTCCCCTTCTCCTCCCCTTCTCCTCCCCTTCTCCTCCCCTTCTCCCCCCCTTCTCCCCCCCTTCTCCCCCCCTTCTCCCCCCCTTCTCCCCCCCTTCTCCCCCCCTTCTCCCCCCCCTTCTCCCCCCCCTTCTCCCCCCCTTCTCCCCCCCCTTCTCCCCCCCCTTCTCCCCCCCCCTTCTCCCCCCCCTTCTCTCCCCCCCCTTCTCCCCCCCCTTCTCCCCCCCTTCTCCCCCCCCTTCTCCCCCCCCTTCTCCCCCCCTTCTCCCCCCCCTTCTCCCCCCCCTTCTCCCCCCCCTTCTCCCCCCTTTTCTCAACCCTTCTCTCCCCTTCCTCTCCCCTTCCTCTCCCCTTCCTCTCCCCCTTCTTTCCCCCTCTATTCACCCCCACCCCCACACACTCTACAGGGGTGTGTGTGTGTCTGTGTGTCTGTCTGTATGTGTGTCTGTCTGTGTCTATGTGTCTGTGATTGGTCGATCCAGCTCGCGGTTTTCCAGGTGAGTGTTCTCGAGCTTGAAGGTCGAAGGCACTATACTTAATTTGCGGATGAGGTCCCTTTACCGTGCCAGAGATCCGAGTTTGATCCAAGTCAAGTCAAGTCAAATCAAGAGAGTTTATTGTCATGTGTCCCAGATAGGACAATGAAATTCTTGCTTGCTGCAGCACAACAGAATATAGTAAGCATAAATACAGAGCAGTTCAGTTCAATTCAATATACACAGAAATGAACAGATAAAGTGCAATAGGCTGTTACAGTTCAGAGTTTATTTGATGGCGAGTTTAATAGCCTGATCGCTGTGGGGAAGAAGCTGTTCCGGAACCTGGATGTACCAGTTTTCAGGCTCCTGTACCTTCTACCTGATGGCAGCCTAGAGATGAGTGCGTGGTCAGGATGGTGTGGGTCCTTGATGATGTTGGCAACCTTTTTGAGGCAGCGACTGCGATAGATCCCTTCAATGGTGGGGAGGTCAGAGCCGATGATGGACTGGGCAATGGTCACAACTTTCTGCATCCTTTTCCGTTCCTGGACGCTCGAGTTGCCGAACCAAGCCACGATGCAACCGGTCAGCATGCTCTCTACTGTACACCTGCAGAAGTTCGAGAGAGTCCTCTTAGACATACCGACTCTCCGTAATCTTCTCAGGAAGTAGAGGCGCTGATATGCTTTCTTTATAATTGCATCAGTGTAATGGTCTCCTTTTATAGACTATTTGAAGGGTTAGATTGGACCGGCGCGGAGGTCGGACTGAAGCCTGAACCCAGGACTAGATGAATAGTTCTGTTCTCTGTCCTATGGACCTATCTCCTAAGTTGTATTAATGATAGTTTATCCTATTTTTCCAATTTCTTTCTTTCTTTATTTATTTTTCCTATCTATAAATATAAATAAATAATTAGAGGCAATGTTAATATGTAACTGATAAAGGAGGACCCCAGCTACTTTTGTAAGAGGGTCCCTGGAAACCTGGATATTTAATATGTAACTGTTAAACAAAGTCTGTAATGGTCTGGACTATGATATGCAGATGCCTCTAATAAAAATGTATTAAAAAAAATTAATAATAATTGCATCAGTGTGCTGGGACCAGGAAAGATCTTTGGAAATGTGCACGCCCAAGAATTTAAAGTTCCTGACCCTTTCCACCATCTGATATAACCCACTGATATAAACAGGATTGTGGGTCCCTATCCTATCCCTTCCAAAGTCCACAATTAGTTCCTTGGTTTTGCTGGTGTTGAGAGCCAGGTTATTGTGCTGGCACCATTTGGCCAATCGGTCGATCTCACTTCTATATTCTGACTCGTCCTGATCAGTGATTCGTACCACAACAGTGGTGTCGTCGGCGAACTTGATGATGAAGTTCGCACCGAAGTTCAAACTCCTTTTACGCTCGTTTTGAGATGGGCAACACGACCCCAGGTCTGCCGACTGTCGACAATACCGCCAGCGGGCTGGCTAACGAAGCTGAAGGGAGGAATGTGCAACATTCTCGCTGTCCGAGCACGATGTGAGGAGGGCTCTGACACGGGTGAACACGAGGAAAGCTGCAGGCCCCGATGGCATCTAAGGGCGAGTACTCAAGTCCTGTGCTACACAGCTAGCTCCGGTGCTCACTACAATATTCAACCTCTCCCTGGACAAGGCCGTGGTCCCTGCCTGCTTCAAAAAATCCATCAATGTACCGGTACCAAAAAATGCCTCCCCAGCCTGTCTGAATGACTACCGTCCGGTGGCCCTTACCTCGGTAGTCATGTAATGCTTTGAGAGGCTGGTGAAGAAACACATCTGCGCCTTCCTCCCTCGCAGCATGGAGCCGTTACAGTTCGCATACCGTCCGAACAGATCCACAGACGATGTGGTCTCCCAGGTTTTGCACACCGCTCTCTCTCATCTTGACAGCCAGAAGAGGGTCTACGTGAGGATCCTGTTCATAGACTTCAGTTCAGCCTTCAACACAATAGTCCCCACCAGATTGGCCGAGAAGTTACTGTAATTAGGGCTCAACACCCCCCTGTGTGCCTGGGCCCTGGACTTTCTCACCGCCAGGCCCCAGGTAGTCAAGATGGGAGGGAATACATTGAAGTCCCTCACCCTGAGCACAGGATCGCCCCAGGGTTGCGTCCTCAGCCCCCTATTGTACTCCCTGTACACACATGACTGTGTGGCTAGGTTCAGCTCCAACTCAATAATTAAGTTTGCTGATGACACTGTGGTGGTGGGCCTGATCTCAGACAACGATGAAAAGGCCTACCGGGAGGAGGTGGCTGATCTAGCACTCTGGTGCCAGGATAACAGCCTCCTCTTGAACATCAAATAATCTAAGGAGCTGATCGTGGACTTTAGGAGGGCACATCATCCGAGGACGTACACACCATTGAGGATAAATGGGGATACTGTGGATAGGGTGAGCTGTTTTAAATATCTGGGAGTCCACATCTCTGAGGATATGACATGGACATCACACACCAAAGTACTCGTGAGTAAAGCAAGGCAGCGCCTTTGCCACCTCAGGCAATTGAGGAAATTCAGAGTGTCTCCGAGGATCCTCCAGTGCTTCTACTCAGCGGCTGAGGAAAGCATCTTGTCCGGAAATATTACCATCTGGTTTGGGAATTGCTCTGCCCAGGACAAGAAGGCTCTGCAGAGAGTAGTGCGTTCGGCCGAACGCACTATGGGAACTTCACTCGCCCCCCTGCAGGAACTATACATCAGGAGGTGCAACTCCAGAGCCAATACAATCATGGGAGACCCCTTCCACCCCTGCAACGGACTGTTCCAGCTGCTACTGTCAGGCAAACGCCTCCGTTGCCATGCTGTGAGAACAGAGAGGTTGAGAAGGAGTTTCTTCCCAGAGGCCATTCGGACTGTAAACTCCTATCTCACCAGGGACTAACTTTACTGAATCTTTTTCCTTCCGCCCACAATATTTAATATGTAAAAGAATATGTGATTCTGTTTGTAGTTTGTTTGGTTGTTTGTTTGTTTGTCTTTTTGCACAAAGTCCGCGAGCATTGCCACGTTTCATTTCACTGCACATCTCGTATGTGTATGTGACGAATAAACTTGACTTGACTTGACTTGACTATGTCCGGCTACACAGTCATGAGTATAGAGTGAGTAAAGCAGAGGGATTTATCCTGATTACGTGTGCTGTCTGTACGGAGTTTGTACGTTCACCTGGTACTCTGGTCTCCTCCCACATTCCAAAGATATACAAGTCTTGGTTAATTGCAGGATAATTGGCTTTGGTAAAAACATTACAAATTGTCCCTAGTCTGTACAGTAGGGCTAATGAATGGGGTGATCGCTGGTCAGCGTGGACTAGGAGGGCCAAAGGGCCTGATGCCTCACTGTATCTCTAAAGTTTAAAGCCTAAAGATGCATTCACAGAAGCTCCCCTCACATAAACAAGATCCCAACAACACGTTCCTATTGTATATTTATTGGGCATTATATAAATAGGAAAATGTGGCATTCAATTTGCACATAGCATGTGCTCCTCAACAAGTTAAAACACAAATGAAAGATCATCAATCTAAAACATTCACTTCGCAACTATTTCCAAAGACCTAATGAGGATTCCAACATTTTACGTTTTTATTTCAGTAGATTTCATGATTCTGCTTCATTAGACATCCAGGCTGCTTATTAAACCAGCCAATACTCCACCATTCACCACTCGTTATCTTCCCCATAGCCAACAATGGGCCATTGTGGGCTCTGCCTTTCGTTGATCATCATTACTGGCGTTGATTTTCTTTTTGCATATTTGTCATTAATTTGTTCTATGCACTTTTTCATATCACTCAGATCCCTCTCCCCTGAATCTCAGTCGGAGGAAGGGTCTTGACCTGAAACATCACCTATTCCTTTTCTCCATGGATGCTACTAGACCTGATGAAGTGCTCCATGTTTTTGTGTCCATCGTCCCTGTAAAATGTTATTTTAGTTTCGAGAAACATGTCCTTTGGCACAGTGACATTCTTTGCTCGCATACCCAAGGTATGCAAATTGCGGCTACCTACGGTGCTGGCAAAGTTACAAAGCACACCGTCTCCTCCTTTGTTCTCCCACCCCCCCTCTCCCACAGCGGTTCCTTTATGCTAAAGGATAAAGGAGATAAAATATCATCCCTGTTTCTTTGGGTTCTAGTGTAGATCTAACAAGAGGAGGTGAAAGAGTTGAATTATTAGACTAGCAGAAGCTTGCTGGGGAATTCAGTTAGACTCGTCGTCCTAATCCACTGTCTGCAGTTCTCACCAAATAGGTTTTGTACTTTGTCAACATCCGCAGCAATGTAACTAATGGAAGGGTCTTATCTAAGCACCTCCAATAATAGGAAGGGAAAATTGAGGTGGAAGAACAAAGTCTGATAAATATATGAATAGTTCATCAGTTCATAAGTGATAGGAGGAGGATTAGGCCAATCGGCCCATCAAGTCTACTCCGCCATTCAATCCTGACCGATCTATCTTTCCCTCTCAACCCCATTCGCCTGCCTTTTCCCCATAACCCCTGATACCTGCAGTTAAAAGACACTTGGACAGGTACATGGGTAGCAAAACCAAAGTGCTGGAGTAATTCAGTGGGTCAGCAGCAATTGTGGAGGGAATCGCTGTATCCTGTTATAAAATATACTCTTTAAACGATGTAGTCAAAAGGAACTGCAGATGCTGGTTTACGAAATGAGGCACAAAGTGCTGGAGTAATTCAACGGGTCAGGCAGCATTTCTAAAAGTCATGGATTGGTGACATTTCGGGTCAGGACCCTTCTTCAGCTGGGGTTGAATCCTGACTTTGACTGTAGTAAGTGTGGAGTTTGCACATTCTCTGTGTGACTACATTGGTTCCCAGTTTCAGACTGGATAAGGGTCCTGATCTGAAACATTGCCCACTCATGTCTTCCAGAGATGCTGAGTTACTCCAGCACTTTGTGACTCTTTTATCCATGGTTTTACCTTACCTCATGGAATTATCCAGTACAGAAATGGTAGTGTTAGCTGTGGTGATAGAGTTGGTGCCTTACAGCGCCAGAGACGGAGCTCGATCTTGACTACAGGTGCAGTCCACACGGAGTTTGTACGTTCTCCCCGTGACCTGTCCGAATTTTCTCCGGGATCTCTGGTGTCCTCCCACACTCCAAAGACATACAGGCTGGTAGGTTAATTGGCTTGGTATAATTGTAAATTGTCCCTAGTGTGTGTAGGATAGCGTTAGTGTGTGGGGATCGCTGGTCAGCGTGGACTCAGTGGGCTGATCTGGAGGTGTGTGTTTTCACACTTCTGTATCACCTGCCTAAGGGGAGAAGGGGGAGTGACTGGGGTGAGACTTGTCTGAAACCTGGAGTGTTTATTTTTCACAAGAGCCTTTAATGCACCACTTAGCCACCAGCCCTCTGGAAATCAGCTATGGTACAGTTACATATTCTCCTGGATCTCGGTACTTGTCAAATCATCAAAGAAATCTAACAAATCAGTCAACCATGACTTCCTATTCACAAAGCCATGTTGACTTTTTGCCTATTTACGATAATTTTTTTCAAGAGCTGCACTCTAATGTCTTCAATGGACACACAGTGCTGGAGTAACTCAATGCTCAAGAAGCATCTCTGGAGAAAAGGAACAGGCGATGTTTTGGTTTGGAACCCTTCTTCCGACCCTACCCAAAACGTCACCTATTCCTCTTCTCCACAGATGCTGTCTGGCCCATTGTGTTACTCCAGTATTCTGTGTCTATCTTCGGTATAAACCAGCATCTGCAATTCCTTCTTACACACTAACATCTTTAATGTTAGCAAAATTAATGCGCAGCAATTGGCAAAGAATGAGGTTCATGATGGGTGAGGTGGATGGGATCGAGGAAGGGTCTGGCCTGAAATGTCACACGTCCATGTTCTCCAGAGATGCTATCTGACCCACTGTGTCGTAAATGGTGGATTGCAGGTGAGTGTGGAGCCGATGGGTTGAAGGGCCTGTTTCCCTGCTGCGTCTTGAAACTAAACTGAACCAAATTAAACTAAACTAACACAATGAACGGTTCAAAGACACGGCATTGTCATGTGTACCTAGGTACAGTGAAATTCCTTTTTGACATACACTTCTAAACTAAACTTAACTTTAAAGGATGGGAACAGGTTCTTCGGCACATTACGTCTGTGCTGACCATGCTTTTCTGAAAACATAAGTAAATTCATAAGTTTTAGGAGCAGAATTAGGCCATTCAGCCCATCAAGTCTACTCCGCCATTCAATCATGGCTGATCTACCTTTCGGTTTCAACCCCATTCTCCTACCTCCTCCCCATAATGCCTGACCCCCGTAGTTCTAATCAAGAATCTACCAATCTCCGCCTTTAAAATATCCATTGGCCTCCACGGCCTTTTTTGGCAATGAATTCCACAGATTCACCACATTCTGACTAAAATAAATTCTCCTCATCTCCTTTCTAAAGGTACATCCTTTTATTCTGAGGGCCTCTTGTCCCAGACTCTCCCACTAGTGGAAACATCCTCCCCACATCTACTCTATCCAGGCCTTTCACTATTCAAAAAGGGTCAAGGAAAGAGCATTCACGTCGCGGCCCTGTTTCCTCCAATCTTTCCACCACCACCACGTTCAAGAAGCACAAGAAGCGACAAGACAGACACCATTGTATTCAGATGCCGAGAAGTGTGTTCAGCTCTGGCTGAACAACTTCTAAACTTGTATGTGGACTCGATAAGAGAACTATTCAAATGAGGTTTCCCCTTATTCTTCTAAACTCCAGCGAATACAGGCCCAGTGCCATCAAACGCTCATCATATGTTAACCCACTCATTCCTGGGATCATTCTCGTAAACCTTCTCTGGACCCTCTCCAATGCCAGCACATCCTTCCTCAGATATGGGGCCCAACACTGCTCACAATACTCCGAATGCGGTCTGACTAGTGCCTTGTAGAGCCTCAAAAACAAAGATAATTTATTTGTTGCAGGAGTTTAGATCCAATAAGGACCCGTTTTAGATTTTAATTAAAAAATCAACACTTTGCAAATTTTTCCTGGTCCCTGTAGTGATCGATGTATCAACGCTTGCAATTTCCATTGCCTCCATGTAACGAGTAGGAGGCTCTATGACTCTATGATTCTCTGTCTGATCTGTCTCAGAACTTTGATTCAATTTACAGACTAATAAAGTCCCAATTATGAATTACATTGCAGGTTGTCAAATACAATTTCAATAAATTGTAAAATTGCCCCTAGTGTGTGTGTTGGATAGTGTTAGTGTGTGGTGATCGCTCATCAGTGTGGACTCGGAGGGCCAAATGGACTGTTTTTGCTCTGTATCTCTAAACTAAACTAAAACTAAAACAGCTTTGTGACAGGAACCACCTTAGGCTCAAACCTCCGACACAGACACCCACGCACTTTGGCCTGGTATAAATGTACATTGTCCCTAGTGTGTGTAGAATCGTGTTAATGTGCGGGGATCGCTGGTTGGTGCGGACGGTTCAGATTCAGATTCAGATTCAACTTTAATTGTCATTGTCAGTGTCCAGTACAGAGACAACGAAATGCAGTTAGCATCTCCCTGGAAGAGCGACATAGAATATGGTTTCAATAAATAAATCTATTTACATGCATACAGTCATAGTGTTTTTCCTGTGGGAGGAGTGTCCGGGGGGGGGGGGGTTGATTGGCAGTCACCGAGGTACATTGTTGAGTAGTGCGACAGCCGCAGGGAAGTAGCTGTTCCTGGACCTGCTGGTCCGGCAACGGAGAGACCTGTAGCGCCTCCCGGATGGTAGGAGGGTAAACAGTCCATGGTTGGGGTGAGAGCAGTCCTTGGCGATGCTGAGCGCCCTTCACAGACAACACTTGCTTTGGACAGACTCAATGGAGGGGAGCAAGGAACCGGTGATGCGTTGGGCAATTTTCACCACCCTCTGCAGTGCTTTCCGGTCGGAGACAGAGCAGTTGCCATACCATACTGTGATACAGTTGGTAAGGATGCTCTCGATGGTGCAGCGGTAGAAGTTCACCAGAATCTGAGGAGACAGATGGACCTTCTTCAGTCTCCTCAGGAAGAAGAGATGCTGGTGAGCCTTCTTGACCAGAGTTGAGGTATTGTGGGTCCAAGAGAGGTCATCGGAGATGTTGACCCCCAGGAACCTGAAGCTGGAGACACGTTCCACCTCCGTCCCGTTGATGTGGATGGGGGTGTGCGTGCCGCCCCTAGACTTTCTGAAGTCTACAATGAGCTCCTTGGTCTTCTTGGAGTTAAGGGCCAGGTTGTTGTCAGCGCACCATGCTGCTAGGAGCTGGACCTCCTCCCTATTGGCCGACTCATCGTTGTTGCTGATGAGGCCAATCACCGTTGTATCATCTGCATACTTGATGATGGTGTTAGTACCATGTACAGGTGCGCAGTCGTAGGTGAAGAGTGAGTAGAGGAGGGGACTCAGCACACAGCCCTGTGGAACGCCGGTGTTCAGGGTGAGGGTTGAAGAGGTGTGCTTGTCTAACCTAACAGACTGGGGTCTGTTGGTTAGAAAGTCCAGTATCCAGTTGCAGAGGGAGGTGTCGATGCCCAGGTTACCGAGTTTGATGATCAGTTTAGAGGGTATAATGGTGTTGAATGCTGAGCTGTAATCGATGAACTGTAAATGTCTCTGTTGTCGAGGTGGGAGAGGGCGGAGTGAAGTGCCGTTGAGATGGCATCCTCCGTACTCCTGTTCTTGCGGTAGGCAAACTGATAGGGATCCAATGTGGGTGGTAGGCAGCCTTTTAGGTGTGCCAGGACCAGCCTCTCGAAGCACTTGGTGATGATGGGAGAAAGTGCAACTGGGCGGAAGTCGTTGAGGCTTGCCGCAGTGGAGTGTTTTGGCACCGGCACGATGGAGGTGGTTTTAAGGCACGTGGGGACAACTGCTTGGGCAAGTGACAGGTTGAAGATATCAGTCCAGACGTCTGTCAGCTGCGCAGCACAGGCCCTGAGGACGCGCCCGGGGATGCCGTCAGGGCCAGCAGCCTTACGTGCATTAGACCTACTGAGTGCCACGTACACGTCGTAGGGGGTGAGTGTGAGGGGTTGGTGATCAGCAGGGAGCACAGCCTTGATGGCTGTCTCTAGATTGTCCCTGTCGAAGCGGCCATAGAAGTGGTTAGGCTCCTCAAGGAAGGAGGCGTCGCTGGATGTGGAGGTGGTGTTGGTGGGTCTATAGTCTGTGATGGCCTGGATGCCTTGCCACATGCGTCTGGGGTCAGAGTTCTTGTTGAAGTGCTCCTCAATCCTGAGCTTATGGAAGTGCTTGGCCTTCTTGATGCCCCTCTTCAGGTTAGCCCTGGATGCACTGTAGGCTCGAGCATCGCCTGACCTGAAAGCGGTGTCCCGTGCTTTCAGCAGTAGCCTGACCTCGCTGTTCATCCATGGCTTCTGATTCGGGAATATGGTCACCCGTTTGAGGGAGGTGACACTATTGATGGTGGAGTTTATAAAGTCCAGAACAGAGGATGTGTAGGAATCAATGTCCATGTGGGAGTCAAGGGTGGCCTGGGCTGCAAACGCCTTCCAGTCAGTGTTTCCAAAACACTGCTGAAGTGTGGAGTCCGCTTCCTCTGACCAGATTTTAACTGTCCTCACAGTGGGTTTAACCCGTCTGATGAGTGGGGAGTACTTAGGGAGCAGGAACAATGAGAGGTGATCAGATTGACCAAGGTGGGGGAGGGGGACGGCTTTGTAAGGTTCAGCCATGTTAGTGTAAACTTTGTCCAGTGTCTTGTCTACTCTAGTGGCGAAGGATACATGTTGGTGGAATTTGGGAATACAGTCTTCAGGTTGGAGTGGATTAAGTCACCAGCAACAATGAAGGCTGCCTCGGGGTTGTGAGTCTGTTGTTTGCTAATGGCAGTATGCAGCTCTTTCATTGCAAGCTTGGCATTAGCATCAGGAGGGATATAGGCTGCAGTCACAACAGTGGAGGTATACTCTCTGGGCAGATAGAACGGTCTGCATCTAACCAAGAGGAACTCAAGGTTAGCTGAGCAGTGACTCTCGATGATGGTGGAGTCCGTGCACCATGCTTTATTTACATAAATGCACAGACCCCCACCTCTGGTCTTACCGGAGTCTGTTGTTCTGTCCGCTCGGAGTAAATGACGCCCCGTTAGCTGGATGGCGCTATCAGGAACGTCGATGTTGAGCCAAGTTTCCGTGAAGTTCAGGATGTTGCAGTCTTTGATCCAGTTGTGGGAGGTGATCCTTAGCCGGAGTTCGTCCATTTTGTTTGCCAGTGAGCGCACGTTAGCGAGGAAAAGGCTAGGAATCGCTAGCCTGTGTGGGGCTAGCGCTAACCTGGCCTTTAACCCACCTCTGCGTCCCCGGCGGTGCTTTCGTACGCGTCGCCGTCTGTTGGTGTTTCCGGTCGGCCGAGCTGGCTTGGTGCGCGCTGGTGTTCTGCCGCTCCGTTGCTCCGCACATCCGTGGCTCCGGTGGCGTTCTCCAGCCCCGCGGCTCCGCTGACGTTCTCCAGCTCCGCTGGAGTTCTCCAGCCCCGCGGCTCCGCTGGCGTTCTCCAGCCCCGCGGCTCCGCTGACGTTCTCCAGACCCGCAGCTCTGCTGGCGTTCTCCAGCCCCGCGGCTCGGGTGGCGTTCTCCAGCCCCGCGGCTCCGCTGGCGTTCTCCAGCCCCGTGGCTCCGCTGGCGTTCTCCAGCCCCGCGGCTCTGCTGGCGTTCTCCAGCCCCGCGGCTCTGCTGGCGTTCTCCAGCCCCGCGGCTCCACTGGCGTTCTCCAGCCCGCGGTTCTGCTGGCGTTCTCCAGCCCCGCGGCTCCACTGGCGTTCTCCAGCCCGCGGCTCCACTGGCATTCTCCAGCCCGCGGCTCCGCTGGCGTTCTCCAGCCCCGCGGCTCGGGTGGCGTTCTCCAGCCCCGCGGCTCTGCTGGCGTTCTCCAGCCCCGCGGCTCCACTGGCGTTCTCCAGCCCGCGGTTCTGCTGGCGTTCTCCAGCCCCGCGGCTCCGCTGGCGTTCTCCAGCCCGCGGCTCCACTGGCATTCTCCAGCCCGCGGCTCCGCTGGCGTTCTCCAGCCCCGCGGCTCGGGTGGCGTTCTCCAGCCCCGCGGCTCTGCTGGCGTTCTCCAGCCCCGCGGCTCCGCTGGCGTTCTCCAGCCCCGCGGCTCAGCTGGCGTTCTCCAGCCCCGCGGCTCCGGTGCTCCGTTGCTCTGACGAGCTCAGGAGCGAGACGGAGATCGCCCAGAAAGATCGCCACAGGAACCGAAGTCCAGAAGTTCCTGTCGGCTGTACGAAAGGGATACAAGACTGCTCCATGTGAACAGCCTTGAAACATGTAGAGGAATTGTCGCTATTTCTCCATTTTTTGGGAGACACTGGTGTGCCCGCGCAGCCGCCATTTTGCTTTTGCGACGGTGGGCCGAAGGGCCTGTTTCTGCTCTGTATCTCTCAACTAAACTTCTTATCGAGTCCACACACAAGATTAGAAGTTGTTCAGCCAGAGCTGAACACACGTCTCGGCATCTGCACAATGGTGTCTGTCTTGCGCTTCTTGTGCTTCCTGTGCATGGTGGTGGAAAGATTGGTGGGAACAGGGCTGCGACATGAACACTCTTTCCTTGACCCCTAAACTAAACAGAAACCTTATATGCCACTTGCTTAGCTTACAACCCAATGCTATAAATATTGAATTCTCCAATTTTAGGTAACCGCCACACCTCTCTCACGCTCCCTTCTTCTCTCATATAACCTCCCCTCCTCCCTCTCCCCCCCCCCTCCCCTTCCTCCCTCTCTCCCCCCCTTCCACTAACATTTCTTCCTCTAGATTTACATTTTGAAACTCTTTCATCCAGTTGTCTCACACCCTTTGCCTTTTCAGCTTTGATAACCATGTGCCTGACCTGTCGTGTCGACCTATTACTTACCAGGTTTTATCCTGCCCCTCCTTTCTTCAGTGGGGGGGAGTCAGAAAGAAGGGTCCCAATCTGAAACGTCGCCTATCCATGTTCTCGCGAGTTGCTGTTAGCACTTTGGCCCACCGAGTCCGCACCGACCAGCAATCCCCGCAGCCCAAAGGGCCTGTCCCACTTGGACGAGCTAATCCACGAGTTTAGAAGACCCTAGACGAGTTGAAAAAATGTCAAGGTCATGTTGACTTGCCGAAGTAAAAGACCTCCTATGACCTCCTATGACAATGTCTACGACCTCCTTCGACCCCCCACGACCTCACCTAAGACCAACTATGAACTAGCTACGAGCATTTTTTTCTCGGGCCAGTTACCGACCTACAACTACCATCACAACCTACTACGACCTAACTACGACATAGCTACGGGTAAAAAGTATCGATTTTTTCCATGCCAAACCTTTTTTTACTCGTGGACATTTTTTATCAGACTGGAAAAAACGCCGCGACCTACTTGAGGCCACGAGTACGCGGAGCACTCACGAGCATGAGGAAAAGTGACCCACGACCTCCTACGACCTAGTGGCGACCATGCTGCGAGTATGATTCAAGGGCAAACTCGATAGAGGTCGCCAATTAGGTTGTGAAAGTGGGACAGAGGCTTAACACTACCTGATACACGAGGGACAATTTTACATTTATACCAATCCAATTAACCTACAAACCTGTCCATCTTTGGAGTGTGGGAGGAAACTGAAGATCTCGGAGAAAACCCACGCAGGTCACGTACAACGTACAAACTCTGTACAGAGAGCACCCATAGTCGGGATTGAACCCAGGGTCTCTGGCACTGTTAAGGGCCTGTCCTACCAGCATGCGACTGCATGCGGCTAGCGTGACCAAACCGCAAGCGGGGGCCGCGCGGAGGTCGAGTGATCCCGTACGAGTTGACGTGAAGTTCGAGCGAAGTCCGCAGGAAGTTCGCGCTAGGCGCACGCCATCAATACGCTGCGTACGGTGTCGAGACGCTGCGCACGCACGTCGAGGCGGTGCGTACGGCCTTATGCGGCTGCGGGCCGGCAGGCCGTTGCCGGATGGAATATTTGGACAGTGTCAGTTTTTCGGAGCCCCGCGCGATGTCGGGACCAGCTCCGCACAACTCCATAGGCTCCGGCGATCGAAGTGGGACCGGCCCCGCGAGGCCGTACGGCTCAAGCGACCACGTTAGGTCACGCTTGCCGCATGGAGTCGCATGCTCGTGGGACAGGCCCTTAAGGCAGCAACTCTACTGCTATAACACCATGGGAGAAGAAAATAAATGAATGAATGAATGAATTAAACTTTATTATCACATATGACATGTCACAGTGGATTCTCTGAAGATCTGTCCTGGACTCAGCACATTGTTGCAATCATAAAGAAAGCACATCAACACCTCTACTTCCTCAGAAGATTCAGGAGATTTGGTCTGTTAACAGATACTCTCCTGAGCGTCTACAGGTGTACAGAAGAGAGCATATTGACTGGTTGCATCACAGCCTGGTTTGTCAACTCCAACGCCCAGGATGAAAGAAAATTGCAAAAAGTGGTGAACACTGCCTAGTCCATCACGGGTACTGACCTCCCCGCCATCGAAGGGATCTATAAGAGTTGCTGAATCCAAAAGGCAACCAGCATCATCAGAGACCAACACCACCCTGGCGACGTTGTCATTTCACTCCAGCAATTGGGAAGAAGGTATTCAGGTTAAAATCTGAACACTTTAACACCCAGGTTCAGGAGCAGCTTTAAGACGTAGAAACATTGAAGCATAGAAACATAGAAACATAGAAAATAGGGGCAGGAATAGGCCATTCGGCCCTTCAAGCCTGCACCGCCATTCAATATGATCATTGCTGATCATCTCCAATCAGTACCCAGTTCCTCCTTTCACCCCATATCTCTTGATTCCGTTTTTCCTCATCTCAGTCCTAAATGACCTACCCCTTATTCTTAAACTGTGACCCCTGGTTCTGGACAAGAACACCAGAAGAACATGCCCTTCGGCCCACGATGTCTGTGCCGTGCATGATGCCAAGATCATCACTTATCTACCTGCGCGTAACTCATATACCTCCATCACCTGCATATCCACATAACTTTCCAAAAGCCTTTTACATGTCACTGATATATCTACTGCAACCGCCACCCCTGGCAGCACAATCCAGCCACTCATCACCCTTTGTGTAAAAAGATGCCCCGCACATCGCCTTTAAACTTTGCCGCTCTCACCTTAAAGCTACGCCCTATAGCATTTGATTTTTCCATCCTGAATGTCTCCCCTATTAGTTTAGTTTAGTTTAGAGATACAGGGCGGAAACAGGCCTACCAGCGATCCCCGCACACTAACATTACCTCCGCACACTAGGGACAATTTACCAAGCCAATTACCCTACAAACCTGCACGTCTTTGGAGTGTGGGAGGAAACTGAAGAACTCGTAGAAAACCCATGCAGGTCACGGGGAGAATGTGCATACTCCGTTTCCGGTGCCGCATTCGCTGTAAGGCAGCAGCTCTACCGCTGCGCCACTGTGACCGCCCTATCTCATTCTGTGTTTTCCCAATTTTGCACCCACGCCCCACACACTAGGAGCAATTTTACAGAGGCCAATTAATGTAGAAACCCACACTTCTTTGGGATGTGGGTGGAAACCGGAGCACCGGAAGGAATCCAAGTGGTCACAGGGAGAACGTGCTAACTCCACACAGACTACACTGAAGGTCATAATCAAACCTGGATCTGTGGCATGGGAGGCAGCAGCTCTACCAGCTGTGCCACTGTGCCATCTTCTAGACTCTCTTGAGACAGAGGTGAGAGTGTCAATTTCAGTTTAGTTGATTGTCACGTGTACCGAGGTACAGTGAAAAGCTTCTTGTACAATCAAGCCATTTACAGTGTAAGGTAAGGTTCATAAGGTTCATTTATTGTCACATACACCAATTGGTGTAGTGAAATTTCACTGGCCAGGTCAGTCATACAATTTTTTGAAAAAGCAACCGACTTAAAAAACACATTTTAACTTAAATATCCACCACAGTGACTCCTACACATTCCTCACTGTGATGGAAGGCGAAAATAAAGTTCAAGTCCTTCGCTTCTTGTTCTTCCTTGGTCGGGGGCCTCGAGCCCCCCGTTGACTGGACAGTCTTGAGTCCCGTAGCCGGCGGCGTTCGGGCCCTCTGCGTCGAGTCGTTCAGCTCCTGCATCGGGGGGGGGGTGTCAGCTCCCCTGCGCCGGGCGACCGAACCTCGTGTCAGAGCTGGTCGAACCTTCTGCGGCGTTGGAGCTCCCGACTAGCCTCTCCCGAGACTGCTTGATGGTAAGTCCGCAGGCCGTGGTGGGAGCAATCCCAGGCAAGGGATCCGCAATCTGTTAAGTCCGTGCCCCGCGGTGGAGCTCACGACAGTCCGAGGAGGCCTCCAGCTCCAGCGATGGTAGGTCGCAGAGCCCGGAGCATGTGATCCGAAAAATTGATCACATCTCCGGGAAGGTAGGAACTTGAAAAAAAGTTTCCCCCGTTCCCCTCCCCCCCTCCCCCCACATAAAACAAACCAAAGAACATTAAAACGAACTTTAAACAAACACTAAAAATAACAATAAGGATGAAAAAACAAAACGACTGCCGGCAGGGTTGCCATCTCCCTCCTCCGGTGCCCACTAGGATGTGTACAGATACATGATAAGGGAATAACGTTTAATGCAAGGTGAAGCCAGCAAAGTCTGATCAAGGACAGTCCGAGGGTCACCAATGAGGAAAATAGCAGTTCAGGACTGCTCTCTGGTTGTGGTGGGATGATTCAGTTGCCTGATAACATCAGGATATTCACTGAACCACAGATTAAATTAAAGCCTTGTCTACCGATCTTGTATCTACTTCGGAACATTCCTAATCATCCTCGCCTTTATGCCTGACAACAACAAGCATACAGAGCTGATCCGGAAGTGGCGGCGCTGCCCTGGCAGCAGCTGCTCCCCTGCAGTCCGTTTGTTTTTACTTTTTTGTGTTGTTTTTTTTCGTTTTGTCTAGTTAAGATTTTGGTTTTTAGGTTGTGTTTATGTGGGGGGGTGGGGGGTGGGGGGGTGAAACGGGGCTTGCTGTCTCTCCCTTCGGAGGAATGCGACTTATTTGTCGTATCCCCCTTCTCTGCCTACGTCTGCGCTGAGGCCTAATGGCGGAGCTGGTGACCTCGAGACTCCGGAGGCAGAGCCAGTCAGAACTTGCCCTGGGCTCGCTCCCGTGAGGGCGGTCCGGCTCGGGGCTGGAACGGCGCTCCCGTGAGGGGCTGTGACGTTCCCGTGAGGGCGGCCTGGTGCGGGGCTGAGACTCTCCCGTGAGGTGATGTGGCGCTCCCGTCGGGGCGGCCCAGCCTGACAGTGGAATGGCGCTCCCGTCGGAGAGGCCCAGCTCGAGGGTGGAATGGCGCTCCCGTCGGAGCGGCCCAGCTCGAGGGAGGTACGGCGCTCCCGTCGGTGCGGCCCAGCTCGAGGGTGGTTTAGCACTCCCGTCGGAGCGGCCCAGCTCGAGGGAGATACGGCGCTCCCGTCGGAGCGGCCCAGCTCGAGGGAGGTACCGCGCTCCCGTCAGAGCGGCCCAGCTCGAGGGAGGAATGGCACTCACGTGAGGGCGATCCGGCTAGGGGCTGGAACGGTGCTCCGGTGGCTGGGACGGCGTTCCGGTGGCGGTGACCTGAGTCCGGGGTTCAGCCGCGGGCCAGCGGCTGCGTCCACTGGACTGGAGGGCGCCAGCTTCGACCACCCCGGGCCGCGGTGTTTGAGCCGCCCCGTTTGTGGGGTTCGGTGAGCCGCGGGACTGGTTGTACCATCGCCCGGTGGGGTATCGCCTCAGCGCAGAGGGAGAAGAGGAGGGAAGAGACTGCAGCCCTAAGATTTTTGCCTCCACCACAGTGAGGAGGTGTTTGGAGGACTCACTGTGGTGGATGTTAATTTGTGTTTGTTGTTGTTTATTATTGTATTATTGTATGTATGACTGCAGGCACGAAATTTCGTTCAGACCGTAAGGTCTGAATGACAATAAAGGTAATTCTATTCTATTCTGTTCTATTCTTCTACACAACGAGGAGCTGTGTTGTTTTGCTGTTAACCACTACAGCTTTCAATCTTAGACATTAGCATAGAGTGGACACATTTACCATAAATCTCTCGTGCCAAATATAAATGCAATATTAAATTCTATTATATCTCATTGCCTTGGGATATATATGTGTGAGGGAGATGGCATCCTTGTACTTTGAGTGGTGGCAGCAGCACATCGCCAGGCACGTATTGCAATCTATTCTTCACCTTGACTCAGACCCTGCCTCCGGGCACTGTAGAATTAGCCAGCAACACGCAAGATTAAAAACGAGCTGGGAGTGATGATAGTTGGCAGCGGTTGGCGAAGATAAAGCATGATGAGGTGGGAAGTTTGACTTGCCCCAGGTGAGTGAGAAATGTGGCGTAAAAACCCTGCAGCGTGCAGAATTATGAATTTAATTGATAGAATTGAATAGTTTATTATCACATGTGATAAGTCACAGTGAAATTCTTTGCTTGCATAACTTGCCAAGGTATGCAAATAGTCACCCATAAAGGGCCCTTATCAAGATACAAATTCCCTTCCCCGTACCAGTTCCCACTTTGTTCCCCCCCCCCCCTCCTCGCCACTCTTACAGTGGTCCCCATACGCCGGGTCCTCCATTGTTCCTTCCCTCAGCTAGAGCGTTCTCACTTCTGCATGTCCATTCTCGTCCGTCCATCGGCGCCATCATCGACCGCCTCACCGACCTCTCCGCTAATGCTGCCATAGTGCCTCCTCGGCGCCGACCCAGGCCCCAGCCCCGGGCTCTGCAGACCCAGGGGCCGATGGCCGCGGGCTCCAAAGACCCGCGAGGCTCTACCTCCAACTCACGAGGCCCTGTGACCTGGAATTCAAATTGTGACCTGGAATGACCTGAAAAGCATGAGCATTGTGATCTGGAATTCAAATTAAAAGTACGAAACCAAAGCATTTACACTATATGAAAGAGTAACTAAGTGTCCTTAATGTCATCCAATGCTGGAGTGTGAAAACGCACTCCTCCAGATTGAGGGGCAGTTTCTTCCCAGCTGTTATCAGGCAACTGAACCATTTGCACTGGTTTGCACACAACAAAAGCTTTTCATTGTACCTCGATACACGTGACAATAAACTACCACATAAGAGATTAGTATGCAAATCCTTGGTATTGGGGGTTCAGTATTGATGTGGATAGAGAACTGGCTGGCAGACAGGAAGCAAAGAGTAGGAGTAAACGGGTCCTTTTCACAATGGCAGGCAGTGACTAGTGCGGTACCGCAAGGCACAGTGCTGGGACCCCAGCTATTTACAATATATATTAATGATCTAGATGAGGGAATTGAATGCAACATCTCCAAGTTTGCGGATGACACAAAGCTGGGGGGTAGTGTTAGCTGTGAGGCTGCAAGGTGACTTGGATAGGTTGGGTGAGTGGGCAAATGCATGGCAGATACAGTATAATGTGGATAAATGTGACTGGATAGACTCGGCTTGTACACGCTAGAATTTAGAAGATTGAGGGGGGATCTTATAGAAACTTACAAAATTCTAAAGGGGTTGGGCAGGCTAGATGCAGGAAGATTATTCCCGATGTTGGGGAAGTCCAGAACTAGGGGTCACAGTTTAAGGATAAGAGGGAAGTCTTTTAGGACTGAGATGAGAAAATCATTTTTTACACAGAGAGTGGTGAATCTGTGGAATTATCTGCCACAGAAGGTAGTTGAGGCCAGTTCATTGGCTATATTTAACAATATATATAACAAAGATGGCAGATGTGCAGGAGTGGGCGCTGTCAGTGTATGGCAGCCTGCCCGCAGTCCATCTCTTCACCTTTTTTTTTATTTTAAGTCCCGTTAAAAAATGTTAGTTAGTTAGTTGGAGGTCTTTTATGTGAGGGGTGGGGGGTGGGGGAAACTTTAATTCTTAGTCCCCTACCTGGTCGGAGAGGCAGCATCCCTCCAAGCTGCTTCTTCGCCCCGTCCTCGCGGCGTTTCCTGTCGGGACCGGCCGGGACTACAGCTTCGGCGGCGGCACAGCGCTGGGACACCAACACGGAGCGGGCAATGCCTTACCGGGTCGCCGTGCGGTAAACACCGGAGCGCTGTGGCCGCCGACTCCCAACATAGCGGAGCTGTGGCTGCGGGCGTCCGGCCGCGTGCGGCGCTGGATTTGGAGTGCCGCGGAGCCAGGGATGGAGTTCGCCGGGGTCGGAGCTCCAACCGGCGCGGCCTGAGGGCTACGAGTGCCCCGGTCTCCGGGGAGGAGGCAGCCGCTCCAGACTTTCCAAGCCGCTGAGGAATGTTTCACCCGACGCTGGAGTTCCATCTTCACGGCAAGAGGGCCCTGAAAATCATCGGACTGGCTGCAAGGCCACAAATTAGCCCTGACCTCGGGTGTTTCAGAGGAAGAGGACTTAACTTTCTGGTGCCTTTCCCCACAGTGGAAATTTTTGATTCTGCTGTGGGGGGACGTTTGTGTTGAACACTATAATGTGTTGTGTCCATTTTCTTTATTTTTTAACCTTTTTCTATGGTTTGTATGGAAACTTATTTCCTATTTTATGTAAAGCACTTTGGTGTCAATGCGAGTTGACTTAAAACGTGCTATATAAATAAAACTTACTTACTTACTTATTAGATTTAAGAGAGAGTTAGATGTGGCCCTTGTGGCTAAAGGGATGGAGAGAAGGCAGGGATGGGATACTGAGTCGGATGATCAGCCATGATCATATTGAATGGCGGTGCAGACTCGAAGGGCCGAATGGCCTACTCCTGCACCTATTTTCTATGTTTCTATGTTTCTAAACTGAAACTGAAACTGAACTGAACTGCTTCAAGGAGCTCTGTGTGACATGGCTTGAGACCGGGTTACAGAACACATGTGTTTCACTATTTCTCCCACTATTCATACTTGTTGCTATCTGCTCAAACTCATTGGAGCTGCCTGTGCTAGTACCTGTAGCAGGTGGTGGGAAGGATGCTACATGCTGTGAGTTGCCAGGTTCTTTAGAATGATGATGACTATGAGATCATCTCATGTAACAGTGTGGAAAAAGGCCACCTGGTCTGCCATGCTTATGTTGCTGCTTTTTACTTTTTTGCTTAGAGCTCCAGGCCCTTTGACCCACCGGGTCCACGCCAACTGCCGATCCCCACACATTAACACTACCCTGCACACACAAGGGACAATTTTACTTCGGAGTCACGTGAGTGACTACGTGAAGACCCCGCCAGTACGCATGCGTGTTATCATCTATCGCATTGCGTTACGACTGGCAGGGTGAACGTGATTCTCCTGCCAGCAACAGACCTGAGGTAAGTTTTTAAAAAACTTTTCAGGCTTAAATCTTCTTGCAGGATCCTCTACTTAGAGGTCCTGCAAAAAGTCCGGGGCGAAGTCGGGACGGAGGGGAAACCCCAGTCACGAACTTCGGGGAACCTCGGTCACGGGGAATCCCGCCCACAGACCTAGGCGCTCGGAAGACCGCGGAATGCGGGTAGCGAGCGACGGTGAATTCACCTTTGAGCTGCTGGCGGTAGAACCAGCGGCTTCATATTGGTGGAGAACCCGCTCGGGAGACCGCGGAACACGGGGAGCGGGTGGCGGGTGGCGCGCCTTTGAGCCGGCTTCATATTGGTGCCGGAGGCACCTGGAGAACCCGCTCCGTAGACTGCGGGATGCGAAGAGCGGACGGCGGTAAGTCGCCTACTGAGCCGCTGGCAGTAAAACCAGCGGCTTCTTATACACCCCCCCCGACTTTGTAAATCGCGGCTATCCCTTTTATAGGGACCACGGGGATATCCCGGCTGCAGTTACTGCGGGGATACACAGATCGGTGGGGGTGGGGGAAGCCCCGACTGGAGAACATCACGGAGAAGCCCTACTATAAAGGACCGCGGAGAAAAAGCTCGGGGGAGAAATAACCCGCAATGGAAGCCTTTCTACAAGGAACACAGAGGGAACCCCAGCTGTAACAAACTATGACCAGGCGCCCGCAGCAGAAGGTTTTAAAAAGGACATGCAGGTAAATTCCTTACTCGAAGGTCGTTTTGTGCTATTTTGTGAGAATATGTTACAGGAATGGACAGACTGACTGCGGAGGACAGCAGAATTGTGGGCAGTCAGCACCGGTAGACTGCACCTGGATCGCTATTGATCAGCAGTCTCCGACCTGGCACCTGCACAGTCGGAATTGACACCACAGACTGGTGGGAAGGCCAAGCAGAAGTCGGACAGGCCGAAGACTCGGACGAGTCGGGCTGTGAAGACTCACCGCCGGCGGGAGCAACTGTGATCGCATATCCCGCATGGAGCGGTTGATGGATCAGAAGCTCCAATGTGACATGCTCTGGTATATGGAGCCTAGTCACCAGGGGGTCCTGGGACGCCCATGGCAGCACCTTATTGAGGGCTGCATAATGCATCTCCTTCAACAGAGGGGAGCATTAGGAGTCACTTCTGGGCTGACTCTGAAGACAGGGGTTTGGCTGAAGATACAACAAGTGTGCAGGGGGTGCAGGAACAACACTACCAGCAGCAGGAGCTTGACGAGTGGCCGTCGGGTTCAGGAAGGCCACTTCATCACGCAAGACCTCACATCTTCGACGGCAGCACCCCTACGCACCCACCAGCAAACCACGATGAACTGAAGCTGGTGAAAGCTTGAAGGCCGTACACCCAGGACAAAGGTCTTTTTAGGCCACAGCCCAGAACGGCCTTCCTAGAAGATGCGCCAACCCCGTACTCGAGCTCCTCTACCTCCCAGGAGCAGGTGCAAAATCATGCACACATGTTTGAGGCAGCTCCTGGGTCGGGTTGCATAAGTCCTCCCATTCGGACAAAGGTGTGGAACCACATCGATGATGTCTCCTGTCACGGATACAAGTTGGTAATATTAAACTGGTTTGAATATTTACACTGGTTTGGGATAACATAAGATTATCTGCACACAGGTATGGTTGGAGTTGCCTTTCAAGGCAAGCTCACAAGAATGGGATGTGGACTGATCATTATCAACAGCCTCAACCCGCATGTGCTGTATAGACTTTTCTGAATAACTTCCTTGTGATCATTTCCGCTCACAGGGTTGAAGATATTTGAAATTTAACTGGATGAGGCAACGATACACTCAGTTGCGTTGCAAAATGGGCTAACTCCAGTTTCCAGATTATTTACCAAATCACTACTATCAGTGCTTCAACTGCACAGAGCTAACAAATAAGTGGCATGGCCAATCTGGATGATATTGAACATACTGTATTTTGGAGATGGGAAGCATTGTTTATGCTTCCTTACGTTTAATTTGGCACGGATGACTGACACATTAAAATTCAGTTTTATGGGATTATAACATTAAGTTAATATTCCATTTACTGTGCCTGAAGTACCTCCTCATCATTTGGCTGCTGAGAACATAAACCACTCTGTCCGGTCTCACCCTCTGACATCTAGAATATGAAGGTATCGTCAACTTAAAACCTCCCAGGCCTAGGCACGCAGAGATATGGGTTGTTAACATTGTACTACGTCACTTCATCGATGGGCACCAGCAACATCCCTATCCAAGGTCATACTCACGTACTAGTGATTATGCCATGGCGCTGAGTACAGCGCTACGGGTCCAGTCATTGCTACACTGGATAGGATGATCATATCTGCGGGCTATAATAACATGTTTTGTTTATGATTAGTCAAGCAGATTAGACAGGGACACAAGACCAAACTAGATGTTGCATATCCCATGAACCTTGGGTTGCATGTGATCACGCATCTACACCAGTATGTCAAGGTTCCTAAGAGCCTTATAGACTGACAGCAATATTGTTAGTTACATAAAATCTTGTTAGAAGGAATCACTACGAACCTTCTCCAGATGATTGTATGGGTCTGGCATATACAGGAGTGTACATTGACATTGAGTCTCATTCCACCAGGACCGCTATACCTCAGCAGCAGGGATGGACCACATCCTAGCGGTTGCAGGATGGTCAAACTATTGATCTGTCCAAATATTCAGAATAAACCTATTGCCATATCAGGGGTATTGCCAACTCTATGTTAGGTATGGTTCATACTTCCTCCAGGTTGAGGGAGGTTACTATTGCCACTCTTATTCATTAATAGCATCAACATGTCTATATCTATGTCATGTCTGAATGCATTCTTAATGTTCACTCATCGTTGGCCTACTGATGCAGTGTATGACGCCTGGACTCGTTTCCACGGCATGAAATCACAGAGCTTTAAAATCTTCACGTAGTCACTCACGTGACTCTGAAGTAAAATAGTGTACGATTAAACGAGAACTTACCCGTTTGAAGTTTGATCTTTATTTTATGAGGAGTAACGTTGAGGGATTACGTGCCCTCCACGCCCACCCTCGATCATAAAGTTCAACTGGTATCCTATTTCCCTAATCTTACTATGTTCAGTTCATTTACTGTTGTCTGTGATTTCACACCGCTGCTTTGAAGATTGACACGCATGCGTATTGGCGGGATCTTCACGTAATCCCTCAACGTTACTCCTCATAAAATAAAGATCAAACTTCAAACTGGTAAATTCTCGTTTAATCTTACTATTTACATTTATACCAATCCAGTTAATCTACAAAACTGCACGTCTTTGGAGTGTGGGAGGAAATCGGAGATCTCAGAAAAAAACCCACGCAGGTCGCGGGGAGAATGTACAAACACTGTACAGACAGCACCCATAGTCAGAATCAAAGGGCACCTCCAACCCACTCCCCATCTCCTTGTCTCTGTCCGTTAACATTTGTCTTTCGCAATGATTTACCCAAATCCCCCTTTAAGAGCCACAGTATAGACTGATTCCATTAAGTTCAGGTAGCTCTCGTAAACCATTTAAGGGCTAGCAAGACATTTAGTCATATTGTCATACAGCATGGAAACAGGCCCAACTTGCCCACACCGACCAACATGTCCCATTTACACTCGTCCCACCTGCCTGATTTTGGCCCATATCCCTCTAAATCTGTCCTGTCCATGTACCCATCTAAATGATTCTTAAACATTTCTTAAACAAATATGATGGCAAGATAAACTAATTTATTGTGTCTGCGCATAAACAGATCCCTCCATTCCCTACATATCTATATGCCTTTCTAAAAGTGTCCTGACCCGAAACGTCACCTGGTGACATGGTGTTCCACAAATGCTACCTGTCCCACTGAGTTACTGCAGCACTTTATGTCTCTTCTAGCAAACTAATGTTATCAATATAGTTAAGAAGCGAGCTGTCTTAGTCTGCACAGAGCGATGCACAGCAAGATGTTCCATACCTCGGACACTCTCTGCTTCCTTCCTGACAGGTGTATTTTATTTATGCTACATTTGAATTTAAATTCAAGTTTGATGCTGACAACAACTGAAGAAGCAGAAGCAGGCACGATCACAACATTTAGATAGGACAGGCTTCGAGGGATATGGGCCAAATGCAAGCTGATGGGACTAGTGCAGATGGGACGTTGGCAAGTTGGGCTGAAGGGCCTGTTTCCATGCAAAATGACTCTATGACTCTAAGCTTTGTGATTCCTATAACAACTCATTGGTGCTTCATCATAAAGTCATACAGCACAGAGCATAGAGATGTATTGTCTGGGGAGAGCACCACATTAAATATCTGTCTGAACTGTGTGTCTAAGGTAAGGACAAGGTAGTGGTTTCCATACCAAAAATACATTTTGATTTGAGAGGGGTCTTTGTAGATAACAAACACCGCTAAATGTTCTGGGCAGGTATCCAAATTACAGCTTGCCCTCTCTCCATTCTTGTGGAAAATGAAGTCATTCTGAGTAGCCTCACTATCAGCAACTTTCCATGATTGTCAGCCCCGAAACATAGATACCATATAACCATATAACAATTACAGCCAGACATAAAAACAGCTTTTTTTTCCACGAGCAGTATCTCTACACAATTACCAAAAGTCTGTAGCCTCTTTTCGCTCTGCTATTTTATTTCATTCACATGTTTAAACTATAATGTTTGATTCTTAATGTTTTCACATTTTATGTTTTAGTCTTAATTGTTTACTGTATGCTGTGTTGTTACTTGCGAGCGGGGCACCAAGGCAAATTCCTTGTATGTGTACATACTTGGCCAATAAACTTATTCATTCATATATGGAAGGGGATCACAAGACCATGAGATATCAACAGAATTGGACCATTCGGCCTATTGGGTCTGCTCCACCATTCGATTATGGCTGATCTATTTTTTCCTCTCAAACCCATTCTCTTTCCCCTACAATAGTTGATGCCCTTACTAATCCAAGATGCAGCACAGAATGCCACAGGAGAACCTTTAACCCTGTGGCTATCAAACTGTACAACTCCTCCCCCTTCTGTCATGGGGTAGACTGACTCCCCCACCCGCCCTCCCCATACTTTATACATCTCCAATCCACTTTTCAATCATCACGTTATGTATCTTGTTGTGTTTTCTGACTGTTGGTAGACCAATTTCCCTCCTGGGATCAATAAAGTTTTATTGTATCGTATTGTATCATAATCAAGAAGCTATCAATATCCATTTTAAAAATACCCAATGACTTGGCCTTCTCAGTCATCTGTGGCAATGACTTTCACAGATTCACCACCCTCTGGCAAAATAAGTTCCACCTCATCTCCATTTCAAAGGCACTTCCTTGTATTCTGAGGCTGTGCCCTCTAGTCTTAGACTCTACCACTATGGAAAAATTATTTCCATATCTACCCTTAATGTCAGCAACCAAAGGGGATTGTGATCGACTTCAGAAAGCAAAGAAGCACATGTATCCATGTACAGAAGTCTGAAGAAGTGTCTCGACCCGAAACGTCACCAATTCCTTTTCTCCATGGATGCTGCCTCACCCGCTGAGTTTCTCCAGCATTTTCCGTCTACCCATGTACATTGATGGTGCCAAAGTAAAGATGGTTGAAAGTTTCAAGTACTTAGGAATAAATATGACCAGGCATCTGAATCATCCTATCACCAACTAGAGAGCTGTTGAGACCTGCCATCTATCTACTTCATTGGAGACTCTTCGACTGTCTTTAATCAGGCTCTACTGGGCTGTATATTGACTAAATGTTAGTTCCTTTGTCCTGTATCTGGACTGTGGATGGTTTGATTGTAATCATGTAAAACCTTTCCACTGACTAGATAGCATGAAACAAAAGTTTTTTTCACAGGTGGCACAGAAGTAGATTTGCTGCTGACTCCGGGTGCTGTCCGTATGATGTTTGCACGATCTCCCCCTGAACTCGTGGGGTTTTTCCGAGATCTTCGGTTTCACTCCCACACTCCAAAGACGTGCAGTTTCAAAGGTTAATTGGCTTGGTAAATGTAAATATTGTCCCTGGTGGGTGTAGGATGGTATTAGCGTGCGGGGATCGCTGGTTGGTGTGGACTCGGTGGGCCAAAGGGCCTGTTTCAGCGCTGTAACTCTAAGTTGAACCCCACAAAACTAAACTAAACACTGTACCTCAGTACGCATGACAATAAATTAAACTAAACTTTAAGGATTGTGAAAATAGTTCTAACTTTTGTTGAGTTTGTTCCAAAATTTGCTAACCAGCCTCCTGCCATAGCTTTGCTGAATAAAGCCTTTCACTGATGCACTCGAGAAAGCAGCTGTGTGATTGCAGTGCTTAATAATAGATTTGCCCGAGAAAGCTCTGGCCTCCTCCAGTGCCACTGTGCTTGCTGTGGAGAGGTCCTGCAAGGTCAGCAAATACCACTTGTACTGAGTCAAAGATTAGTATCACTATTAACCTCTTCCACAGATGCTTCCCATCAGTCTAATGATCACGGATTAAGCCAGAGGCAGTTTCCTGATGCCCCATTGATTTTAATGCAGATAATTTCTGACTGCACCTGAACTCACCTGTTAACAGGGCGGTCATGGTGGCACAGCAGTAGAGTTGCTGCCTTACACCAATTGCAGTGCCGGAGTCTCTGGTTCGATCCCGACTATGGGTGCTGTCTGTACGGAGTTTGCACGTTCTCCCCATGATCTGTGTGGGTTTTCTCCGAGATCTTCGGTTTCCTCCCACACTCCAAAAACGTACAGGTTTGTAGGTTAATTGGCTTGGTAAATGTAAAGATTGTCCCGAGTGGGTGTAGGATAGTGTTAATGTGCGGGGATCGCTGGTCGGTGCGAACCCGGTGGGACAAAGGACCTGTTTTCACGCTGTATCTCTAAACTAAACTAAACTAAAGAGTATTTAATCTGTGGAAATGGGACTGCAGATGCTGTTTTATACCGAAGATAGACACAAAGTGTTGGAGTAACTCAATGGGTCAGGCAGCATCTCTGGATGTTCAGTATGGGGCGGCATGGTGGAGCAGCGGTAGGGTTGCTAACTCACAGCACCAAAGATCCGGGTCCCTGGTTCGATCCTGACTACTGGTGCTGTCTGTACGGAGTTTGTATGTTCCCCCCATGACCTGCGTGGGTTTTCTCTGAGAACTTCGGTTTCCTCCCGCACTCCAAAGATGCCCAGGTTTGTAGGTTAATTGGCTTGGTATAAGTGTAAATTGTCCCTAGAGCGTGTAGATAGTCTTAATATGCGGGGATCTCTGGTCGGTGCGGACTCGGTGGGCCGAAGGACCAGTTTCCGCGCTGTATCTTGAAAACTAAAAATGTGATTAGATATAAAAAGCAAACAAATGTGGCCACATCCCAGAAAATGAATGGATTTAATAATTTTTTTAATTATAATAGACACAAAGAACTGGAGTGTATCAATGTGTCAGGCAGCATCTCTGGAGATAAAAAGATGGGTGACGTTTCAGGTCGGGACTGAAGATGTCTGAAGAAGGGTCCCGACCTGAAATGTCACCCATCCATTTTCTCCCGAGATGCTGCCTGACCCGCTGAGTTACTCCAGCATTTTGAATCATCCTTTTATTTAATCTGTTAATTTTCTGGGATGTGGTCATGCTTTATTTTTATTTTATTGAACGTATTTTGTAGTTTATCATTGCGTTTATAGTGTGTTACGTTTAATTATCTGTTGTGCTGCTGCAAGTAAGAATGTCATTATCCCATTTTGGGACATGAAAATAAAACACTCTTGACTAAAGGCCTGCATTTATTGCTCATCGAGGGCGGCACAGTGGCACAGATGGTAGAGCCACTGCCTCACCGCACCGGTGAGCCGGGTTCGATCCTGACTTCGGGTGCTGTCTCTTTGGAGTTTGCATGTTCTCCCTGCGACCACGTGTGTTTTTTCCATGTACTCTGGTTTCCTCCCACATCCCAAAGACGTGCAGGTTCGTAGATTAATTTACCTCTACAAAATTGCCCCAAGTGTACAGGGGGTGAGAAAGTGGGATAGTTTAGTTTAGTTTAGAGATACAGCATGGAAACGGGCCCTTAGGCCCACCGAGTCCACATCAACCAGCGGTCCCCACACATTAACACTACCCTACACACACCAGGGACAATTTTACATTTATATCAAGTCAATTAACCTACAAACGTGTATGTCTTAGGTGTACATCTAGTGGAGGATAGCATAGACCTGGTGTGAATATTATGTGTAGGAAGGAACTGCAGCTGCTGGTTTACACCAAAGATAGACACAAAATGCTATAGCAACTCAGCAGGACAGGCAGCATCTCTGGATAGAAGGAACGGGAGTCGTTTCATGTCAAGACCCTTCTTCAGACTGAGAGTCACAGAGATAAGGAAGTATAAGAGATCAATAGAGATGAAGTTCAAGGAAAATGTAGAATAGATCAGGGGAAGTAAAAACAAAGCAAACAGAGATAAAATGTAATCAGGGGGACAGTCAGATTGGTCAGAGAACTGGGAAGGTGGAGGGTTGCAGAGAATAGAATAGAATGCCTTTTATTGTCATTCAAACCGCTTGGTTTGAATGAAATTGCATTTTCTACAGTCTTACATTACAAAAAAAACCAAGACCCACACTTAACACAATTTACACAAACATCCATCACAGTGAATCTCCAACATTTCCTCACTGTGATGGAAGGCAAAGTCTTATCTCTTCCCTTTGTTCTTCTCCCGCGGTCCAGCAGTCCAACGGCAGCGTCGAGGCGAACTGGGGCTCCCGATGTTAAAGCCACCGGTGGGCGATGGTAAGTCCCGTTGCTGTTTAAGCCACGCCAGGCGATGTTAGGCCCCGCTCCGAGTTATTTAAACCCCGCGATTCCAGCGGAAGAAGTTGCCGTTGCGGGAGCTCCGAAAAGTGGTCTCCCACCAGGGACCTGCGAACTCCCGATGTTCCTGTCCACAGGGCCTGCGGCCGGAGCCTCCGAAGCTCCGAAGTTGGGTTGCAGCCGCGCGCCACCACAGCTCTTCCCGCTCCGAAGTCGGCCAGCTCTGCTATGGCAGGTCTGCAGGCTCTGCGACTGGAGCCCTCAGGTTGGCCCCGGCCGGAGGCTGCCGCCGGCTCCACGATGTTAGGCCCAATGACATCGGAGACCCGACAGTGAAAAGGTCGGGTCCCCGTACAGGGAAGCGATTAACGGTTTCCCCCCCCCCCCCACCCCCCACACCCCACCCCCCACTTATACACAGCTAAAGAAAAATAATAAAAACTAAAGTCAAAACATACATTTAACGAGACAAAAATTTAAAAAAGACACAGACAGACTGTAGTCGAGCCGCTGCCGATAGTGGTCGCCACACCATTGTGAGGGGGAAAGCAAGGGCTACTTGAAGTTAAAGAAGTCAATAAAGAAGTCCAATATTCATTTGGGCAGCACGGCCGACGTTGCAGCGGCCTCTGCAGTCTGTCTGTCTGTCTTTTTTTTTGTCCCGTTGAATGTATAGTTTGCAGTGTTTTTTTAATTGTTTTGGCTGTGTATGTGTGGGGGGCGGGGGAAACTTTTAAATCTCTTCCCTGTGCGGGTGATCCGATCTTTTCCCTGTCGGGTCTCCGTTGTCGTTGGGGCCTAGCACCGTGGAGCGGCCTCCAACTGGAACGACCTGGGGACTCCAGTCACGGAGCCTGCGGACTTACCATCGTGGAACTGGCCGGCCTCGGAGCGTGGAGAGCTGTGGTGGCGCGTGGCTGGGAACCGACTTCGGAGCTCGGAGGCTCCAGCCGCAGGCCCGATGGATGGTAACATCGGGAGCTTGCGGGTCCCTGGTGGGAGACCGCTTTTCGGAGCTCCCGCAACGGCAACTTCTCCCGCCCGAATTGCGGGGTTGAAGATAACCAGAAGATAACTTACATCGCCCGGCGCGGCTTTAACGGCCGCGGAACTTGTCATCGCCTGCCGGGGGCTCCAACGTCAAGACCCGGAGCGCGGCCTGGCATCGCCCGGCTCGGCTTTAATGGCCGCAGGACTTACCATCGCCCGCCGGGGGCTTTGACATCAGGAGAAGAATGGAGAGCAGGGCAGAGACGGGACTTTGCCTTCCATCACAGTGAGGAGGAGATTCACTGTGATGGATGTTTGTGTGGATTGTGTTGGTGTGTGTCTTGGTTCTTTTCTTGTTGTATGACTGCAGAAACCAAACTTCGTTTGAACTTAATTTGAGGTTCAAATGATAATAAACGGTATTGTATTGTACTGTATTGTATTGGATTGTATTGTATACCGCTGGGGTGTCAGATGCCCAAGCAAAGAATGAAGACCTGTTTGAGTGTTTTCAGCTACCTGTTGAACTAGTGTAAATGCATGATCGATGGTTGGCATGGACTCAATGGGCCAAACAGTCCATGTTTCCATGCTGTATCTCTAAACTAAATTAAACACTGACTGGCTTTGAAAAAGTATATCTGAAAACTCATCTTGATATCCATCTGGTGAGCGGACCTCATAAGTGCTGACACATATGTGACACAGTTAGAATCCAGACCATAGTACTTCACTAACCACTGTTATGTATATGCTTATCGAGAATATGGTGAAGATGTTTCAGTTTTATGGACCGATATATAATGTTGACAGTTCACTTTCCAAAATGTGTCTGTGCAGCGCCTTTGATCTATGTCGAAGACTTTTCTGAAAAGTAATCGTATTTGAGAAAATCTTCACCCAAACTCAGCTGTCCAATGAAGGGGTTAATCCAATCTGAGCAGCAACACAGATGTGGGATACTGATTTTGAGATTCATTTTTTTTACTGCTTGCTTTAAAGACCAATCATTGCTTAATTATATTATCATTAACACTAATATATTGCTAATGAAAGTAACTGAATGCAATGATTCTTGTCTATCATTGGCAGATGGAGATCAGAGTGAAGCATTTATTTCCAGAGGGCTTGTGTACAAAAACAGGGATGTAATGTTGAGGCTCTATAAGGTGCTGGTCAAGCCGCATTTAGAATATTGTGAACAATTTTGGGCACCATATCTGAGGAAGGATGTGCTGCCTCTGGAGATGGTCCAGAGGACATTTACAAGAATGATCCCAGGAATAGGCAGGCTAACATATGATGAGCGTTTTCCAGCACTGGGCCTGTACTTGCTGGAGTTTTGAAGAATGAGAGGGGACCTCATTAAAACATACAGAATAGTAAAACACTTGGATAAGTGGATGTGGAAAGGATGTTTCCACTAGTGGGGGAGTCTAAGACTAGAAGTCATAGCCTCAGAATTAAATGATGTTCCTTTAGGAAGGAAATGAGGAAGAATTTATTTAGTCAGAGGGTGGTGAATCTGTGGAATTATTTGCCACAGAAGGCTGTGGAGGCCAGACAGTAGATATATTGAAGACAGAAATAGATTGATTAGTACGGGTGTCAGAGGTTATGGGGAGATGGCATGAGCATGGGGATAGGTGGGAGAGAACATTCAGCCATGATTGAATGGTGGAGTAGACTTGACATGTCTCTTGGCCTAATTCTGCTCCTATCACTTATGGTCTTGTTTTGGCTCGAAGGGCTGAATGGCCTGCAACTATTTTCTATGTTTCTAATCATGTGTTATCACTCCACTGATTCGTTAGCACACAAAAAAAGTATTTCACTGCACCTCGGTACATATGACATTAAACTAAACTGAACTATCCAAAACGCTAGGGGCAATTTACAATTTGCAGAAGCCAATTAACCTACAAACCTATGCATTCTTGGAATGTGAGTGGAAACCGGAGCACCCAGAGAAAACCCATGTGGACACCGGAAGACCGTGCAAACTCCATACAGACATCACCCACAGTCAGGATCGAATCTAGGTCTCTGGCGCTGTAAGGCACCAACTCTACCGTTGGGCCACTTTTGGTTTTATGTATATTGTATAACACTGGACAATTCCTGAATCCAGTGACAGAAACTTCTATTGTTAGTTTCTATTTAGTTAATTACCAGGACATAGACATTTTTGGCAAGGCCAGCATTCACTGCTTCTCCATATTGTCTTTGCGATGGTGGTGGTGCTGAAATTCTTGAACCATGATGTTGAAGATACTCCAAAAAACACTCTTGGGAACAGAGATCCAGAATTGATAATGAATCACAATGAAGTATGGGATTGTCAAGACCTATTTCTCGCCCGATAGGTCAAATTGAGATAGTGCCACTGGCTAATCTGCAAAAATGTATTAAAAACGTTTGTGAATTGATTTAGCCACAGAATTGGAATTGAATCATGAACATCTTTGGTCATAGAGTCATACAGTGTGGAAACTTGTCTACACCAGCCAACATGTCCCAGCTACATCAGTCCCACCTGCCTATGCTTGGTCCATAGCCCTCCATACCTGTCCTATCCATGTACCCGTATAACTGTTTAAATATTGGGATAGTCCCTGCCTCAACAACCTCCTCCAGCAGCTTGTTACATACACCCATCGCCCTTTGCATTAAAAGTTACCCCTCAGATTCCTATTACATCTTTTCCCCATCAGCTTAAATCTTGGTGTTGCAGTTTGGGGTGAAAAACTTCTCTGGAGAGCCCTTGTGATAATTTGAATTGTCTGGATAGTTTGTTCAACAACTTGATTTGGAATGGGTGAGATCTGGGAGGAATGTTAGCTTCATAGGGAACAATTTAAAGAGTTGATTCTGGTGCAGGTGATTGTTCACATAATCTGTGAGGGAAAGGTAGAATGGCAGAGTAGATTTGATGGGCCGAATTGCCTGATTCTGCTCTTATCACTTATAATCTCCAGTAAAGAAAGTTACTGTGGTGCAATAAACAATATACTCCCACTTCTGGAAATCTGAAACAAACGTTTCATTAGGTTAACCAGAATGTTGCTTGATTAGTTTAGTTTAGTTTCGAGATACAGTGCGGAAACAGGCCTTTCGGCCGACCAGTGATCCCCGCACATTAACAATATCTTACACACTCTAGGGACAATTTTACATTTATACAAAGCCAATTAACCTACAAACCTGTACGTCTTTGGAGTGTGGGAGGAAACCGAAGATCTCGGGGAAAACCCACACAGATCTCGGCAAAAACCACGCAGATCTCGGGGAGAACGTACAAACTCCATACAGATGGACCCCTTAATTGGTACTGAACCCTAGTGTCTGTTGTGCTGTAAGCCAGCAACTTCTACCGCTGCACCACCATGCACTTGGATTAGAGAGTTTCAGGTACAGGGAGAAGTTGGACAGACTTGGGTTGTTTTTTTCTGAACGTTGAGGAGGGATTGATAGAAGTATATAAAATTATGAGAGGCACAGATAGGGTAGACAGTCAGAACCTTTTTCCCAGGATGGAAATGTCTGACACTAGAAGGCACAGCTATAAGGTGAAGTGCAGAAAATTAAATGGAGATAGAAACATAGAAATTAGGTGCAGGAGTAGGCCATTCGGCCCTTCGAGTCTGCACCGCCATTCAATATGATCATGGCTGATCATCCAACTCAGTATCCCGTACCTGCCTTCCCTCCATACCCTCTGATCCCCGTAGCCACAAGGGCAACATCTAACTCCCTCTTAAATATAGCCAATGAACTGGCCTCAACTACCCTCTGTGGCAGAGAGTTCCAGAGATTCACCACTCTCTGTGTGAAAAAAGTTTTTCTCATCTCGGTTTTTTACATGGAGAATGGTTGTTGACTAGAATACGTTGTCAGGGCAGGTGGTGGATGCAGATATGATGGTGGTGTTTGAGAAGCTTTTAGATAGGTACATGGAAGTGTAGGGATTGGAGAGGTATGGATCATGAAAAGGCAGATGTGCTCAGTTTAACTTGGCATCATGTTCGACACAAACATTGTGGGCCGAAGTGCCCAATCCAGTGCTGTATTGTTCTATGCGCCATGTTCTATGTTCTACTGAAGCTGAACAGTCTGGAGAACCGTCAAAGATCAGACGGCATCTTTCGAAGGACTACAAATCTGCTTTTTTTTGGGTTACAAACTGTAATTTTACACTACTTGGTGGAACGATTTTCGTTTGGAAGGTATGATCTGAATGTTTAACGCACGTTACACCGATCTCTGCAAGCAAAAAAAAGAAGCAGGCTGTGACTGCACTGACAAGCAAAGAATAACATAGGTTCAGGAAAATACGGGGAAAAGAGAGAGTTGAAAACGTCAAAATGTCAGGAAGTCTCTAGGCATGAATTTGACTTTTTGAGTGGAGGCAGAGGTTGTCCACAATGATTCCCAGCAAGGCCATTGTGTGTACCGTCCAGGGATAACCTTGTTTCAGGATAATAGCTTCTGAGTCCATTCACTGAAATAGATTTGAAACACAGCTGAATATACTTGTTATTCACAGCCATCAGCCTGTCATCCAGATAAGGAATCTAAACTTGAAATAGCAGGCACTTGAACGATCGGGACATGGAGGGATATGAAATTAATGCAGGCAATCAGGATTATTATAGTTAGTCACAATGGTTGGTGTAGATGCAGTTGGCCAAAGGGACACTTTCTATGCTGTACAACAATGCTACACTACTCCTATCTACCTCATTGGTATTCTTCTTCTTGTCGAGTCCACACACAAGATTAGAAGTTGTTCAGCCAGAGCTGAACACACTTCTCGGCATCTGCGTACAATGGTGTCTGTCTTGTCACTTCTTGTGCTTCTCGTGTGTGGTGGTGGTGGAAAGATTGGTGGAAACAGGGCCGCGACGCGAACGCTCTTTCCTTGACCCCACCTCATTGGTGATCCTTGGACTACCTTTGATCGGACTTTACTGGCTTTATCTTGCAATGGACATTATTCACTTATCAGTCATCTTTGCACTATAAATGATTCATTTGTAATCATGTATTGTCTTTCCGCTGACTAGATAGCATGCACCAAAAGCACGTGACAATAAACTAAACAGATTTGAACGCTATGTTTCTGGAATACCGAGTGAGAATTGCAACACTAACTGGAGACTTGATTTAATTAAACAGATGGGTGACAAATGGGCAAATTTTTCAAAAATCTTGCAAACCCCAGACAAAGGGCAGTACAGTGGTGCAGCGGTAAAATTGTTGCCTTACTGCACCAGAGACCCGAGTTCGATCCTGACCACGGGTGCTGTCTGTACGGAGTTTGTACGTTCTCCCTGTGACCTGTGAGGGTTTTCTAGGTTAAATGGCTTCTGGAAAATTTGTCCCTATTCTGTAGGATAGTGTAAGTGTGCAGGGATCGCTGGTCGGCATGGACTCCGCGGGCCGAAGGGCCTGTTTCCGTGCTTTATTTCCAAACTAAACAAAAATAAAAGATACCAGGTAACTGTGGCAGGGCCTGAATACCATGGGTTACAAGCTGAAATAAGCAGCAAACTCTGGCTACAATAAATCTCCAGATGATGAGCTCAGGCATATTGTTCCCCTTGGATGTACCCTCTCCCCCCCCCCCACCCCCCCCGCCCCCCACACCCCCCCCCGCACACCCCTCATAACTTAGTTCTTTCCCATTCATTCCTGTGGCACGTTAAATCTGATTTCACAAAAGTAAACTCTTCAAAAACGGTCAGCCTATACAATTTCAGAAATCAGGTGGCAATCAACTGGCCACAGTCTTCGTTGACATCCTTAAACTTTTAATTTCAAATATCTCCAGCTCCTTCAAGGAAATATCTATCATTCCAGTCACCAAGAAAATTAAAGTGACCCATCTCAATAACTACTGCCCAATTGGTAGCTGGTAATGATTAGTAATGTGGCCCGGCAGTGAAGTTGTTGCCTTGTAGTGCCAGAGACCCGTGTTCGATGCTGCCTATGGGTGCTGTCCGTATGGAGTTTGTATGTTCTTTCTGTGACTGTGGGTTTTCCCCGGGTGTTCCGGTTTCCTCCCACACTCCAAAGATGTATTTAAGAGGGAGTTAGATGTGGCCCTTGTGGCTAAAGGGATCAGGGGGTATGGAGAGAAGGCAGGTACAGGATACTTAGTTGGATGATCAGCCATGATCATATTGAATGGCGGTGCAGGCTCGAAGGGCCGAATGGCCTACTCCTGCACCTATATTCTATGTTTCTATGTACATGTTTTTGGGGTTAATTGGCTTCGGTAAAAATTGTAAATTGTCCCTAATGTGTATAGGATAGTGCAGATGTACAGGGATCGCTGGTCGGCTCACACTTGGTGGGCCAAAGGCCTGTTTCTGCGCTGTACCTACAAAACTAAAATTAAAACAAAATCTACATCAGTTTCCCATGACAATCTAGAGCCCTTGCAATTTGCGCACAGGAAAAATAAGTCTCTGGAGGACACCATCTCTCTTGCACTATATTCAGCTCTGGATCACCTTGGCAATTAGAACACCCATGTCAGGATGCTCTTCATTGATTATGGCTGTTCAACCCAATAATACACTAAATTAATCTCTAAATTTCTAGACTTTGGCCTTTGGGCCTCTTGTTCAACTGGCTTCTGAACTTCCTAATTGGAAGATTAGGTACTGGAAGAATTAGTATGGGTGTCAGTGGTTATGGGGAGAAGGCAGCACAGTGGGGTTAGGAGGCAGAGATAGATCAGCCATGATTGAAGTTAATGGACTGAATGGCCTAATTCATGATCACTATCACTTATGACCTTATGACCTAAAGATCTCAGAATTAGACATAACATTTTATATAACTTGACCCTCAACACTGGTCCTCCTCCAAACTGTGTACTCAGTCCCTTGCTCCATTCCCTGTACACCCATGACTGTGTGACCTTGTAAAATGCCACTGAATTTTAAAGTTACACCGATGATACCACTGTCTCAGAAGGCAGTGGAGGCCAATTCTCTGGATGCTTTCAAGAGAGCTAGAAAGGGCTCTTAAAGATAGCGGAGTCAGTTGATATGGAGAGAAGGCAGGAATGATCTGATTGGGGATGATCAGCCATGATCATATTGAATGGCGGTGCTGGCTCGAAGGGCCAAATGGCCCACTCCTGCACCTATTGTCTACTGTCTATTGATACCACTGTTGCTGACTTGAAAGCTCCGATATCCGGACTTAAGAACAGCTTCTTCTCCACTGCTGCCAGACTCTCCAACTTTTCCTTTTTCCCTCCCAGAGGTGTTGCCACACAACCCTACTCTTAATTCTAACTGAACGATCCCATCACCAACTGGAGAGCTATTTACAGTACCTCTTTGCAGACCATCTTTAATCGGACTTTACTGGACTTCATCTTGCACTAAATGTTATTCCCTTTATCCATGCGGACTGCAGGAGTGGGGTGCCGTTGTGTATGGCTGCTCTGCCTGCAGTCCGTCCTTTCACACTTATTTATTTTTGTTTTTAGTCCTGCTACAACAAAATGTTTGTTGTAGGTCTTCTTTTATGTGGTGGGTGGGGAGAGGGGATGGGGGAAACTTTATTTCCTAGTCCCTACCTGGTCGGAGAAGCGGTTCCCTCTGAGCTGCTTCTTCGCCCCTTTCTCGTGGCCTACCATCGGACTGGAGCGGCGTTTCCTGTCAGGATCAGCCAGGACTACAGCTTTGGCGGTGGCACAGCGCTGGGACACCATCACGGAGAGGGCGATGCCCTACCCGGGTCGCCGTGCGGTAAGCTCCGGAGTGCTGTGACCGCCGACTCCAACATTCGCGTAACTGTGGCTGTGAGCGTTCAGCCACGGGCGGGCGGTGCTGGATTTAAAACACCGCGGAGCCTGGGATCCGAGATCGCCAGAGTCGGGGCTCCAACCAGCACGGCCTAAGGACTTCGGGTGCCGCGGTCTCCGGGGAGGAAGCGGCCGCTCCAGACATTTCCAAGCCACTGAGGAGTGTTTCACCCGATGCCGGAGTTCCATCTTCCCGGCAAGAGGGCCTGAAAACATCGGACTGGCTGCGGTGGCCACAAATAGGCCCCGATCTCAGGTGATCACAGAGGAATAGGACTGAAACTTTCTGATGTCTTTCCCCACAGTGGAAAATTTTGATTCTGCTGTTGGGGGGACGTTCATGTTGAATTCTATAATGTGTAGTGTCATTTTAAAAAAAATTCTATGGATGTATGGAAACGTAATTATTTTTTTATATATAAAGCACTTTGGTTTCAATGCGAGTTGATTTAAACTTGCTAAATAAATAACATTTACTTTTACTTTACTTTGTATCTGTATACTGTGGACCGCTTGATTGTAATCATGTATAGTATTTCCACTGACTGGATAGCATGCGACAAAAAAAAAAAGCTTTTCACTGTACCTCAGTACACGTGACAATAAACTAAACTAAACTAAACAAATCTAAACTAAGCTAAACTAAACTAAACTCTTTTGGTTATTCCATTATTCTGTTTTTCTATTATTGTACTATTATATTGTACTTCCGTTATTGAACATGAATTTATGAACTAATATTCTTTTGCCCTATTCAGGCTTTGCACTGTCATCTCACACCACTCTGCAGATGTGCATTGGCCGTATTTTTCTTTACTTTATTTATCTTGAATGCCTACTGTTTACTCTGTTAGCTTCATGTGAACAAGGAATTTCATTACACCCTGGTGTATATGACGATAAAATAGCTTCAATCTTTATACCTCTATAACTCTATGGTTGCTCATATTTGGAAAATTGTATTTTTGTTGTTTTGCCTAAATCACCCTGGCTAAGATATCAGAGCATTTAATTAGAAACAAGCAACAGCATATGCGAGTTTACAAAAAAAGACACAGTGCTGGAGTAACTCAGCGCGTCGGGCATCTCCAGAGATGCTGTCTGACCCACTGAGTTACTCCAGAATGCAGTGTCATTTTTTTTATCAGTACACTTAAAGTGTGGTTCACCTGGCAATATAGAGCCATAGAGTGATACAGTGTGGAAACAGGCCCTTCTGCTCAACTTGCCCACACCGGCCAACAATGTCCTATCTACACTAGTCCAACTTTCCTGCGTTTGGTCCATATCCATGTAAACCTGTCATATCCAAGTACCTGTCTAATTGTTTCTCAAACATTGCGATAGTCCCTGCCTCAACTACCTGCGCCAGCAGCTCGTTCCAACCCAGCAACCTTTGTGTGAAAAAGTTAGCCTTCAGATTCCAATAAAATCTCTCCCCCTTTTCACCTTAAACCTATGTCCTCTGGTCCTCGATTCACCTACTCTGGACAAGAAACTCTGTGCGTCCACCCAATCTATTCCGCTCATGATTTTATAGACACCTCTGTAAGATCACCCCTCATCCTCCTGCACTCTAGAGAATAGAGTCTCAGCCTGCTCAACCTCTCCCTGTAGCTCGGACCCTCGAGTCCTGGCAACATCCTTGTTAATCGTCTCTACACTCTTTCCAGCCTAACAACATCTTCCATATAACATGGTGGCCAGAATTGAACACAATATTCTAAATGCGGCCTCACCAACATTTTATACAACTGCAACATGACCTCCCAACGTCTATACTCAATACTCTGACTGATCTAAGGCCAATGCGCCAAAAGTATTTTTGACCATCCCATCTCCCTGTAATGTTGCCTTCAAGGCACCATGCACCTGTACTCCTAGATCCCACTGTTCTCAACTCCAGAGCCAATAAAATCATGGGAGACCCCTTCCACCCCTGCAACGGACTGTTCCAGCTGCTACAGTCAGACAAACGCCTCCGTTGCCATGCTGTGAGAACGGAGTGGTTGAGAAGGAGTTTCTTCCCAGAGGCCATTCGGACTGTAAACTCCTATCTCACCAGTAACTTTACTGCACCACTCTACTGCTTTTTTAAAAATTGCTGTTTTTTCCTTTTCCTTCCGCCCACAATATTTAATATGGAAAAGAATATGTGATTCTGTTACATTCTGTTTGTAGTTTGTTTGGTTATTTGTTTGTTTGTCTTTTTGCACAAAGTCCGTGAGCATTGCCACTTTTCATTTCACTGCACATCTCGTATGTGTATGTGACGAATAAACTTGACTTGACTTGACTTGACTTGTTCTACAACACATCCCTGAGCCCTACCATTCACCGTGTAGGTCCTGCCCATGTTAGACTTTCCAAAATGCAATGCCTCACATTTCTCTGTATTAAATTCCATCAACCATTCCTCAGCCCACTTGACCAACCAACCAAGAATATGCTGCAATTTTTGACAACCAACTTCACTATCTGCAAAACCACCCACTTTTGTATCATCTGCAAACTTGCTAATGTAGCCATGAACATTCTCATCCAAATCGTTGATATAGATGTCAAACAGAAACTCCGATTGAAACTCCGATTGAATCTCCAATTGAAATTCCGGAATTCAATGAGTACTTGTTGCATTCCACAGGCTGGAATAGGGCTGTTAATCTACTGAGGAAAGGTAGTGTTAAAAATATAAAATGAAAGGAAACCCTCAGCTGGCCCACCAACACCTGATGAGAGAAACAGAGTTAATATTTCATCAGACTGGGAAAGGGAAAAGAGAAACAAGTTTCATAAGGTTTTAAAATACAGAGAAAGATGCACAGGTGGAAAATACAAAAAACCCCCATCTATTTTAAGATAGACAAAAATTCTGGAGAAACTCAACAGGTGAGGCAGCATCTAAGGAGCGACGGAATAGGTGACGGTTCAGGCCAAGACCCTTCTTCAATCTTAAGAAGGGTCTCGACCCGAAATGCAGCAATTCCTTCGCTCCATAGATGTTGCCTCACCTGTTGAGTTTCTCCATCATTTTTGTCTACCTTCAATTTTTCCAACATCTGCAGTTCCTTCTTAAACATCTATTTTAAGATTGTAGGCAGGAAAGATCAGATTCAAAAAGGGTTATTGTGCCAAATAGCAATGAGCCCATGTGAATAAATGAAAGATTGACCGAGAGAAAATGTAATGGGACAATATAGAATCATTATCTAATTTGCAAAAAGAACAGATGGCTGGAAATTTGAAGCAAAAGCAGGAGATGCTGGGAATGTTCATTATAGGAATGTTTTGTAATCAGTCTTCTGACTTCAGGAAGAATGGTAGGAAGAAACAACGTACAAAGAATGATGGGGAAACAAGGAACTGCAGGTGCTGGAGTAACTCAGCGGGTCAGGCAGCATCTCTGGAGAACATTGATTGGTGATGTTTGGAGGTTGGGCCCTTCTTCAAACTGATCTTCCATCTGCATCTCGGCCTTCAGTCTGACAAGGCGTTGGCTATGCACACAATGATACAAATGCATTGAAAGCACATCATGAAGACATGTGTGTATCGTTGGAGATGAACGAGAGGTCCAAAGGATCCCATGAGAATGATAAAAGGAAAGGCGAGGGAGAAAATATATTAAATGTACTAGACTAAGTGGGACCCGTTGGGTCCCAGCATCACAAGGGAGGGCTGGGCCCCCAACGCAATATTCCACATCTCCACCAATTCCAATGTTGGTGGCCAGAGGGGGGGAGGGGGGGGGGCTTTCTGGAGGGCTAGTATGGGTGTCGTGGGCTGAAGGGACTGGTTTCCAGAGGGACATTGTGGGCCGAATGGATTCTTGGGCTGGCGGCTCAGTCACTCAAGCTTGTTGTGCTGGCAGCTCACTCACTCACGGCTGGTGGGTTGGCAGTTGACTCACGGCTATTCCTTGAAATTCCATTTCAAGCAGGGTGCAAGACACCAAATTCAAGTGCAGTTTCATACCATTTCAAGCAGGGTGCAAGGCCACAAAAGACAGCGAGTCGTGACCTCTCCCTCCTCCATCTTGCAGAGACTGAGCCACGCCCACTTCTGGGTTTCATAGCCCCTCCCCCCCTCCCACCAGAAGGGGCGTGGCCTTCATGGCGTGACTGACAGGATCTCAACATTTTTTAAACACTAATAAGTCTTATTTTTCATCGATGGGAAAAATCCACATTAAGGGCACTGACAGTAAAATCACTCACAGTTTAGTAGACATGTGTTCAGTGTTATTCACAGCTCAGACTGAGAGACATGACCCTCTCGCTCCCCCATCTTGCAGAGACTGACTGAGGCACTCAACACGTCCAGGTTTTATAGTCCCTCCGGAAGTGGCTTGGCCTTCAGGAGAGAGAATCTCAACATTTTTTAAACACTAATAACTTTTATTTTTCATCGATGGGAAAAATCCTTTTGTGCAGCGCAGCGGAGGGGAATTCTGAGTAAGATGGCCAAAAATCACAGCCATAAGTGGCAGTGTTTTTTCTAAAGTCAACATACAGAACAACAGGAAGTGTTCAAGATCAGACTTTTAGTAATATAGATTTTTATTCTTTCATCATGCACTCATGGGGCATCCCTCTTGTCTGAAGGTTGTGTTTCAATTCCATTTCAATACTTGAGATAATAATTCAATTATTATTAACAGTGCAACGCTGAGGTAGTGATGTGCTGTTTGAGTGCTGCACTCCCAGAGTTGCTAGCCCTTTAGTTTAATTTAGTTTATTGTCGCGTGTACCAATATGGTGAAAAGTTTTTGTTGCGTGCTGATCAGTGAGCAGAAAGACAATACAATATTACAATCAAGCCATTAACGGTGTACAGATACAATATCGAGGGAATCATTGTTGCCGTTAATTTGTTCTTTTGCAAATAAAGTTATAAGGTCATAAGGAATAGAATTAGAATTAGGCGATACGTCCTATCAAGTCCACTCAGGTCACAGGTCTCCAGTCCAAAACCACCACTCTCTTCTTCATAAGGTCATAAGAAATTAGGCCATTTGGCCCATCACGTCTGCTCCGCCATTCAATCATGGCTGATCTATCTTTCCCTCTTAACCCCATTCTCCTGCCCTCTCCCCATAACCCCTGGCACCCATACTAATCACGAATCTATCAATCTTCGCCTTAAACATATCCATTGATTTTGCCTTCACAGCCTTATGCTGCAAAGAATTTCACAGATTCACCACACTCTGACTAAAAGAAATCCCTCCTTTTCTCCTTCCTAATGGAATGTCCTTTAATTCCGATTATGCCCTCTGGTCCTAGACTCACACTGGTGGAAACATCCACAACTGGTGGAATTATGTGAATGGTCTTTGGCTACGGATGGGATCAGACTTTGTCCCTCTAGCTGAGGTCATTGTGCCTGCCTGCCAATATTCATTGCCAGGTCCATGAGAAATGAGCATTTAAACAAATGAATGCAGTCAGCAAACTGAAGGAACCAAAGAGAGTAACTAGGGGAAAAGAGAACATGCAGGTTAATCGATGCACACCTGTATATTTACCCACTGTGTAGACTGCTAATGGACTCATAGAGTCATAGAGTGATACAGTGTGGAAATAGGACCTTCGGCCCAACGTGCCCACACCGGCCAACATGTCCCAGGTAATGGAAACACCTGCTCCGCGTCCATCCTATTCACTGTTTTTCTGTGCTGTATGATTTTACAACTAATGTCTTTGAGAGCTTACTGTTGCCATGTGAGGCGAGGGACGAGTTCGCGGATCGAGGTTTCTACGTCGATGTGTCGGCGGAGTAGGCCGCTGGGGGCCCTACAGCAGCCGGGGGCTCGATTAGATCTGCCTCCACTGGAGACCCCCAGAGGCTGAATGTGAGGATCGGATGCGGCCTGCAGTGGCACGGAATGGCAGAGCAGTGGTAGAGGACATCGCCAACATTACCTGCAGCTCCAGCCCAGGGCCACTGCCAAGACATCAGGTCTGCCAAACACGAGGACATTTTTTTTTACCCAGAGAGTTGTGAATCTGTGGAATTCTCTGCCTCAGAAGGCAGTGGAGGCCAATTCTCTGGATGCTTTCAAGAGAGATTTGGATAGAGCTCTGAAAGATAACGGAGTCATGGGATGTGGGGAGAAGGCAGGAATGGGGTACTGATTGTGGATGATCAGCCATGATCACAGAGAATGGCGGTGTTGACTCGAAGAGCCAAATGGCCTACTCCTGCACCTATTGTCTATTGTTTATTGTCTATTGTCCATTGACTTTAAGGCCAAGTTAAGACTAACATTTTTAACAACTCTGAACTTGAAAGGTACAAACTGGTGCCAGAAACATGGCAATTCTTGTATAATCTACTATTGCTCTTGTACTTAAGTATGGATGTGCCCATGTTAAGTAAGATTTTTACTCAGAAGATAAATATAAAATACTGGAGTAACTCAGGCAGTATCTCTGGAGAGAAGGAATGGGTGATGTTTCGGGTCGAGGCCCTTCTTCAGACTGAGAACCGGGAGAGAGGGAAACGAGAGATATGGAAGAGTACAAAGAGCATGTAAGGTGTGAAAAGGACAGATCAAAGCAGACATTGCTCAAGGAAACGTACAATGATCCGAGCACGTGAAAACACATGTGGCTGTGGTAGCAAGTATTGGTTACAATTGTGTGCCAAAACAGAATTTTACCAGACCTAGGTTCATATGATAGTAAAGCACAACTGAAATCATTGATTGCAGAATCAATAACATTCACTTCTCTTTCAGTTGAGAGCTTTAATCGTTTACCAATAATGCATACACTGGGCTGTGATCTGAGCCTCCACCAGAGCTCCAAAACAACTGCCGTGCTTTAATGGGTGTAATAGATGTAAGGATTTCTTTCCCTTCACCCAAGTACTCCTGTTTCTCAGCATCGGCTTGTCAACTCACCAATTCATTTTCATCCATTGATTTCTTAATTTGGTTGTTGTACGTTATTTTTAGCAGAGCTGTGATTTAGTCCTTTTGGGAGCATAAATTGTTTGGGGAGTGAAATAGATGGGCTTGATTTCAGTATATGAAAGTGTATTGTTATTGATTCTGTTTTGTTGTGGGCTCTTCACTTTCCCATTCAATAGATAAAGTCATTCTTTATGAAGACAGAGTTTTTTTTTTCCTTTTTAACCATCACAATTGCAGAAGTATTTTTTTTGTTAAACCCACTACCACTAACCAGAGCTGTTGTGAACTTGCAAGAATTTCAAATTCTTGAATTTCTACTGATTCTGTAAACTTTGGATGGGAGTTTCGATTCCGTCAGGTCCGGTGATGACATAAAAACATTCCAATCATTGCAGCTGATTGATTTGGCACATTGCATCAGCTCAGTTCATAAAAACACTTCACGTACATAAATGGCCCTGCACAGAGACCCGTGGTTTATGATTTATATACCACTAGCTTGCTGGCCTGATAGCTCATGAATAACAAAGTCACGAGGGAACAATGATTAATGACATTAGAGGCACATAATCATATCCCACAGCTCTCCAGAGTACACTTTGTTTATGCTATACATGAAACATTAATTAGGGTAAAATTATTCAGGTAAAGAAGTAATAACGAGTTTAATAGTGCACATTTATCTGATAATGCTGGAGGGATGGACACTGTTTTTTTTACGCTGGGATATTTTTGTTCTCAATTATTTCATTGTTATTACTGTGGAGTCCGTGCATTCTTGGGAGGTGACTATCTTAACTTGAACACTGAGCCACATTTGTTGTTGGTGAATTATTTAAAGTCTTGAATGATTTCTTCTTGCTTGTTTCAGCTCTCAATAAGAATGGTCCTTTGCTGTGCTGAGGGTGGTCAAAAAGGCTTTGGCACATTGGCCTTCATCAGTCAGAGCATTGAGTATAGAAGTTGGGAGGTCATGTTGTAGTTGGATAAGACGTTGATGAGACCACGTTTAGAGGTATTGTATTCAGTTTTGGGCACCATGTTACAGAAAGGATGTTGTCAGGCTGGAAAGGGTGCAGAGTAGATTTATGGGGATGTTGCGTGGACACAAGGGCCTGAAGGATGGGGAGAGGTTGAGTAAGCTCGGAGTCTATTCCCTGGAGCGCAGGAGGATGCGGGGTGATCTTATGGAGTGGTATAAGATCAGGTAAACGCACAGAGTCTCTTGTCCAGAGTAGGGAAATCGAGAACCAGAGGACATGGGTTTTAAGTGAGAGGGAAAAGATTTAATAAGAATCTGATTATGTTAACTTTTATGTAGTTGTGTGTCTTGTTGCTTTTTTTCGTATGGCTGTATGGTAATTCACATATCACTGTACTTTAACTAGTACACGTGACAATAAAAGACCTTTGAAGCCTTTGAAACCTTTGAACTTTTTCATGCAAAGCGTGGTGGGTGTATGGAACGAGCTGCCGGAAGATGTAGTTGAGGCAGGAACCATCAAAACGTTTAAGAAACATTTCGACAGGTCCATGGAGAGAACAGGTTTAGAGGCTTGTGGGCCAAACACAGGAAGGTGGGGTTAGTTGGATGGTGTGGGCAAATTGGGCCAAAGGGCCTGTTTCTGCACTGTATGACTCTATGACTCTATAACTTCATGCAAAGGTGAACACGGAATTTACTGCATAAATAAGGCACCAACTTTGTTCTGGGGCAGGTGATCTGTCAAAATAAGCTTAATGAGAAGCTACAGTGCATCCTATAGTTAGGTATGTTGCAAAGCGTACCTGAAGCGTCGCTGAAAATCTGTCCCAGCCCGTGTGCGCGATTTTGGCGCCGTTTAGAGGGGGGCGGGTTTAAAACGCGATTTTCCCTAGGCTGTTCAAATCGAGGTTTTTCAGCCTAGTTAATTATTAACGAAAAATCGCTGGAAGATTCCCTCGCTTGAGCTATTATTACTTTTAAGGGCTTTATTAAATTGTTATAGTAGGTTAAAAATTAACCTCTAAACCCCCGACCGCCGGCAACCGGCCGGATCTCATACAGGGGAAAACGGAAGGTAGGCTGTTTATTTTTATGTTAAAAAGGGCTTCTTAAGATCCCTTTTTACAAAGTTTAATATTACGAGTAGCTAATTTTGGGCCCATTATATCCCGCAGTATTTTTCTGGGCATTTGAGGGTACAAATCTACCGCAATGTGAACGTTCTAAACCAGCGCGTTCACAGGATCCCACTAGAAAGCTGATTTAAATGGACTTTAATTTACAGCAATTAAACACTAAATTCCTTCCATTTGGCCTATAAATTATTGTAAATGAGATTTTAAAATCATGTTTTACTGTGAATTATTTGTGAATATTATTTGGACACTTAGGCTATTTAAAAATGTTAATCATTTATTAAGAAATGGATAGATGTTTAGATCTAGTAATTGAAGTTTGAAATTAGCTACAATTAGGTAACTAACTAATGATATGCTTTAATTTCAGGTCATCCAAGTAAGATTATTTTATATTTGTTTCAGAATGCTTCAATCTATGATAACTGAAAATTTCATTCAGTTCTCTTAATTTTTAAGAAAGTTATGGGCTTTTGACGGTACACGATCACAGCTTTTTTGTTATGTCCATAGAAAATCAATAGGGAACAAGATGCTAATTTCCGAGTATGAAAATGGCCATAACTTTTTAAATACTTGAGATATGAAAGTGAATTAGGTGTCAAATTAAACTTATTTTTATGCTTTATCTGATGGGATAAATTGCAGACTTGATTTTTTAAATCTCAAAATTTTGTAACATTGCTACTATAGCTTGTACACATCACACACACAGTCCATCAGCGGCAGATGGTCTGGCTGTGATAAAATATGTTGCATCATTCATTTTACTTTGCGCGTTAATTGTCAGTGACCTCGCAAAATCCCATTGATTATCCAGTCACCCAATGAATTTGGCTGTGGCCGTTCTCCGACATACAAATTAAGAACAGGAATAGACCACAGGAGACCTCAAGCCTCCTCTGCCATTTAATAGGACTCTGGCTGATTGGATTGTAAAAACAACTAAACACTTGCATACCTCAGTAGCCCCACTGCTTCTGAGAAACTGTCTAACTCTGTGGAGTTTGTACCTTCTCCCCGTGACCTGCACGGGTTTTCGCAGAGATCTTCGGTTTTCTCTCACACTCCAAAGACGTACAGGTTTGCAGGTTAATAGTAAGATTAAACGAGAACTTACCACTTTGAAGTTCGATCATTATTTTATGAGGAGTAACGTTGAGGGAATACGTGAAGAACCCCGCCAGGACGCATGCGTGTCATTCTTCAAAGCAGCGGTGTGAAATCACAGATAGCTGTAATGACTAAACATAGTAAGATTAGAGAAGAGATACCAGTTGAGTATATGATCAAGGGTGGGAGCGGAGGGCACGTATTCCCTCAACGTTACTCCTCATAAAATAACGGTCAAACTTCAAACTGGTAAGTTCTCGTTTAATCTTACTATTTTACTTCGGAGTCACGTGAGTGACTACGTGAATATTTTAAAGCTCTGTGATTTCATGCCGTGGAAACGAGTCCATGTATCACATCTGCCTTGATTATGGGGAGAATAGTGTTAACATCATTAGACATCAATACGATATTGAAAAACTAACGATAAATTTATTAACACCAAATTATAGCCCCTATTTACGAGATAAAATTATATTACAGAACTTAAAATTGTTTCTGCAAATGTTCCAGGTTCAATAACTGGTTTGTTATAAAATCGTTGGAAAGTTTTCTCCGTTGACCATACTGCTGTCTTGAGGATTTGGTCCATAGGAACATCCAACTTCATAGCTGCCGATGTAGCTGCAGCCCTGGTGGAGTGAGATTTAAAAATGCTAGTGTCTACTCCAGCCTTTATTAGGACCTGTTTTAGCCATCTCGAGATTGTCTGGACTGTCATTTTTTTGTGTGGCTGTTTGTAGCTGATTAAAAGTGCCATTTCTTTGCCTCTGATGATCTTAGTGTACTCCATTTATAATAGTAAGTGTGTTACAATACAGAGACGATCATCTGTCGGGTAGGCCCTGAATTCTATTTTTAGGCCTGCTGACCCCTGTCTGTTCTGTTTGACTAATTCATTGATGTGAAAAATTAAATTTCCAGATGAAATAGTCATGTTGTCCAGCCTTAGTTTCTGTAGCGACTGGACCCTTTGTGCCGTGACCAAGGCCATCAGCATGACTGTTTTCATAGTCAGTTTCTGTAGGGACAGAGCTGTAGCTGGAGACCAGTTTCTTAACATGGTCAGTAAAATGCTCACATCCCATATTTGGGAGTACCTGGTTCTTGGGGGATTAACATTAAAAATGCCCCTCATGAGTTTGGTTACCAGGGGGTGTGTCCCAACAGAATGCCGCTCTGTTCCTTGCCACAGGTATGTTGACAGAGCACTTCTGGCGCAGTTGATGGCACTATAACTGAGCCCCTCATCGTAATGGAGGCTTGCCAGGAATTCCAGAACAGACGGGATGTTCATAGATCTGTGGGTGATGTTATTGTTGTGACAGTACATTTCCCATTTCTTGATGTACACCAAGTACTGTTATTTGGTGGACTGCCTGTGGGCCGCTGAAATAATATCCACTGTTCGGTCCGTCAGTCCCAGGTGTAGTAGAGGTGCTTTCAAACTCTACAAATTAATAGGTTTGTAGAATTATAACATGGGTGACTTTCCCTTGTTACGGGATGAACCAGTAAATTAGGTCTATGATGGATGGTGATACATGGTTCTAATACCATGTCTAGTATCACCGGGAACCATGGTTGAGTAGGCCAATCGGGTACTATCAAAATACCAGACGCAGAGTCTTGCTGTATTTTCCTTAATACCCGACTGATGAGGCAGAAAGGAGGGAATGCATAAATAAACAATTTCCCCCAATGCAGCAAAAATGCATCTGTTGCCGCTGCCCCAGGTCTGGATCCCATGAAACATAATTCGATAACTGGTGATTGAGCCTGGATGCGAATAGATCGATATCTGGTGTTCCATACCATGCTGTAATTTCAGCAATACATTTTTATCCAGCATCCATTCAGTGTTTTCATTGAATTTGCGGGACCTGGTGTCTGCCACTAAATTTAGTTTACCTGGTAAGTAGGTAGCTGATATCCAAATATCTCTCTGGATACACCATTGCCAAATTGTGTTGGCCAGATTGTCACATGATGTCGATTTGTTTCCACCCATATGGTTGATATATGCTACCACGGTGGTGTTGTCAATTTGTAGTCTAACATGCTGGTGATATAACCCAGAACAATATGACTTAAGGCCAATGTTTGTAATAATGATGCCTCCTGTGCATGCCATCTCCCTCCACAGCTGGAGATGGAATTGGTATCACCCCAACCAAGTGCACTGGCATCAGTTTGTAGTACCATAGACGGGTTGCTGATAATGATTGGATTGGAACAATGCCTAATGTTATCTTTCCACCATTTTAGTTCCATTATGGCCTCTGTTGGTAGCTTCATTGGTCTGTCAAAATGACCACTATTAATTTTTAGTGCTCATATTTTAGCCCTCTGTAAATTTTGATAATGTAAAGGTCCGAAATGTGTGGCTGGAAACGCAGCCACTATTTTGCCAATTATTCTTGCTACCAGTCTGATGGATGGTTTAGTGATGTCAATGATTTTGCTGCAAGCCTCTATTAAGGCTGTAACCTTTTCTTTCGGCAAAGTCACTGACATGTGAACTAAGTTAATGGTGAACCCCAGATAATCCATTGTGGTTGAAGTTGTTAATTTAGATTTAACTGGATGGATGATAAACCCCAGTTTTTCAAATAATTGTTTTGTGGCTGTTACCGTTTGTTTAGCCAATTCGAAAGTTTTGCCCACAATAAGTATGTCATCTAGATATGCCATTACCATGTGTTTTTGTTTCCGCAGAAACGCTAAGGCTGGTTTCAAAATTTTAGTGAACAGCCTGGGGGCTGATGTTAGCTCATTAGGTAGTGCCCTGTACTGCCATTAGCTGACCCATCCAGTTGAATTTTAAATAACATCTGTGGTCACCTCTTATGGGTACTGTATAGTAAGCATCTTTTAAATCGATGCTTGTCATGTAGTAACCTTTGGAAATCAATTGCTTAGCAGTAACAAAGGTTTCCATCTTGAAATGAATATATTGCCTAAAATATAAGTGTCGGTAGTTAACTTATTCCATGCGTCCAGATAGAAGTGTAATCTCCCACCAACCTCCATGCTCCCTTCAATTCGTAAGGAACCAGACCCACCTACCTCCATGGTTACCAGTGGTAGGTTTGTTACTTTTTCGGCATCCTCCGTGGACGTTGAGGCGCCGGTGTCTGGGTCTGTAGTTGGGTCGGTGTTGAGGGTTTGCGCATTTTCCCAGGAAAGCCGGTCTGGGCCATGGCCTAAAAAAGACCGATGTTGAGTGTTCCTGGTCTTCGAGCTTTCACCAGTTTGTCTTGGCCGACTGGTGGGTGCGTAGGGGTGCTGTTTCTGGCCGAAGTAGTTTTTGGACGTTGCTTTAATGAGCCCCAGGGTTTTAGCCTCTTCATCAAGTTCTTTTACCTGTTTGGATAAGTCACCTCCAAATAGTAATATTGGTGGTTTGGAGGTTCCAGGTTTGCACAGGCCTGCAAATTTGGGGTCTAAAGCCGGTTGGATGGCACTCTTCCTAATACTATTTAACTCGTATTGGGAGTTGCAAAATAAAGCCAGTGCATCCTGGTGATCTTGTGTCATGTCTTGTTCGTTTAATGTGCGGGCGAAAGCCGTAATTCCCGCTGTTAGGACTTTCAGAACGTTTTGTAATTTCAAGTCCCTGGCTCTGATTGATGCTCCGACATGTTTCCAAATACATTGGTTGACACTGGGAACATTTAGTGATTTGCAGTTCCCTGGACACGCATGCGTCCTGGCGGGGTTTATTCACGTAGTCACTCACGTGACTCCGAAGTAAAATTCTATCTATCTATGGCGTTCACTCCAACTCTGGGTTGAGTGGTGCCATCTGCTTCATGATGTCCTGGTGCTGTGTTAGCCATTCATCATGATGCACTTTCACTCGTAAGTAAACTAGGCGGATGAGCAGTCCTCCCCTAGCAAGAGAGAAAGAACACGATACATATTACCGCTGTGGTGGAAGGCACAAAGGTTCAGTCAGCCTTCCTCCTCCGTTCACCCGTGTTCGGGGCCGTGAACCCTCTGCGGACGGCCAGATGTGCAGGCCCTCCCGCCGGGGTGATCGAAACTCCGACGTCGGGACGGATCGGAACGCTCCACAGCGTGGACTTTCTGAATTGGCCGTTTCCTACTGGAGACCGTGGCTTCATGATGCCAAGACCACAGGCCCCGTGGTCGGAGCACTTCTTCTGGCGTTCCTCGGCAAAGAATCGCAGGCAGCTCCGCGATGTTAAAGTCCGCACAGCGCCCGCGGCTAGACGCTCCAGAGACCGATCTCCACGATGGTAACATCAGCAGGCCCCCCGCGGTTGGAGCTCCAACACTGGCGATCACCGGCTAAGGATCGCAGCTCCACGACGTTAAAGTCCACGCTGCGCCCGCTGCTGAAGCTCTGGGCTCTGGGCCCGTCTCCGGTTGGAAAGACCGCACCAATCCAGTTGTTAGGCTGCGAAAAAATGCAACACAGAGAAAATATTAATCTCCGTCGAGGTAAGTGATTGGGAACGGTTTCCCCTGTTCCCCTCCAGCACACGCCACATAAGACTCACAGGGAGACATACATTCAGACACGCTGAAAACAACAAAATGTCCAAAGAAATACACGAGCTGCTGGCGAGCTGCCGCACACGGCGCCATCTTGGGGGAATATTGGCTTGGCCAGGTTAATTGGCTTGGTATAAATGTTGAAATTGTCCCTAGTGTGTGTCAGATAATGTGAATATGCGGGGATGGCTGGTTGATGCTGACCTGTTGGGCCGAAGGGCCCGTTTCCGTGCTGCATCTCTAAATGAAAATCCGCCTTAAAAGTATCCAAAAATTCTGTTTCCAATGTGTCTTTTAAGAAAGACGGTCCCAAATACTCATGAGACTCTGACTTATTTTCAGCGTTTACTTCCAGGATGAGGGGGCAGTCATTGATACTCTATATATCAACTGACCGTAGTCTGTTCAATTTGGCAGCAACACATCTTCCTCAATAACCATCAGTACGGGAGCACCTCAAGGCTTTGTGCTCAGCCCCCTGCTATACTCACTCTATACTCACGAGGGGCGACACGGTGGCGCAGCGGAGAGCTACTGTCCTACAGCGTCAAAGGCCCGGGTTCGATCCTGACTACAGATGCTTATCTGTACGGAGTTTTTACGTTCTCCCCGTGACTTCCGTGGGTTTTCTCTGAGGCCCTCAGTTTCCTCCCACACTCCAAAGACGTACAGGTTTGTAGGTTAGAAACTGCTCTTCATCTTTTATTTTGGGTTATTTATAGTTGTAAAATTGTAATTTTGTGGGCAGTTTGGCACATTCTTAGTTAAGCAACCGTGAAGCCTAAATGCATGTCATATGGGTGCTTGAGTATAACAACATTAAGGACCTCTAGTTTGGTAATTACCTAAGAAGATGCTGCGGAAGTGAGATGATGTGTAAAGACCCTGCTCCATTAAAGTAGCCTCTCTCTGCTGTAGCTATAATGCAATCAGTCATCCGTTCATTATTTAGAAGGATTATGAACAAAGGTGAACCAGGCAAACATGTGTAGTAATTAAATTGGTCACGATATAGAGACATGAGAAATTGTTCATGTGGCCGGGTGACATCCTAGAGTCAGTCATACACCACGGCAACAGGCCCTTCGGCCCGACTCGTTCATGCTGCCCCATCGAAGCAAATCCCCATTTGTCCATGTTTGGCCCATATCCATTCATGTACCTGCTTAGTGTATTTTAAATGTGGTGGCGCAGGAGGGCACCAACAGCCACGTTTGGCCAGACCAATCCTGCAACACTGCCAGGACTTCATGGTTAGGTCGACATCCCTGCATTTACAACAACTGGAACTTGAAAATGGCGCCAAACTGGCCACTGTGTATACTGTCTCTGTGTACTACTGCTGTACACTGGTACTGTATCAGAGATGCTTATCTAATATGTATCTAAGTGCTTATAGTGATACTTTTACTGAACTTGTCTGAAATTCTTCAGACTGAGAGTCAGGGGAGAGGGAGACACAGAGATATGGAAGGGTAAGGTGTGAAAACGAGACCAAAGTGGAAGAAGTTCAAGGACAATATAGAAGAGATCGTTGTTAGCTAGGGGAAGATGATAACAAACCATACAAAGATAGTACAGGTGTCATGGATTATGGGGAGAAGACAGGAGAATGTGGTTAAGGGGGAAAGATAGATCAGCCATAATTGAATTGCAGAGTAGACTAATGGACTGAATGGCCTATTTCTGCTCCTGGAACTTATGGCCTTCAAATTTAGGTCTGTTACCGTGCTGCATCTCTAAACTAAACTAAACTGATAGAGGGCAAATAATATTTATGCCAGTAAAACACCAGACAAATCATTTCCAATGAAAAAGGGTCTAATCACACAGCCTGGACATTAGATTTCATCGTGGATCTCAATTCCCTAACCACTAACATTCTAGGAGTGGTCACCTCTGACCAGACATTCAGCTCAACCTGCCAACCTGCAGGTGGGACTAGTGTAGATGGGACATGTTGGTTGGTGCGGGCAAGTAGGGCTGAAGGGACACATTTCACACTGTATCACTCTATTACTCAAGTCCTGACTTTCAAATATATCACCAATTCTTCATAGTCACTGGGAACAAATCTTGGAACTCTTTCCCCAAAAGCAGATTGGAAATGAGTTAATCAGAAGAATGACAACTGTTTGCCAGGCTTTGTCCCATCCCAGCCTTGGCTTTTCCTGATCTCTCCCACCTTCTAGAATCAGACTGAGGTAATGCCTTGACCTGAATTGACATCTACTGTCCCTCCACAGATGTTGCCTGACCCATTGAGTTAGCCCAGCATGTTTTGCTCGAAAATCCAGCATCTGCAATATCTTGTGTCCCCTTCATTAAAAAAAAGGACTATTCAGCACCTTCCTCATATTGGTATTGGTTTATTATTGTTATATATCATGAGTTACAGTGAAAAAACATGTTTTGCATAAGACACAAGTGTAAAATCTTCAATTCCTTTGGGAGGTTCAGGAACACCTTCTTCCCTACAGCTATCAGACTATTAAACACTACAACCTCAAATAAGCTCTGAAATACATAGACTTGGGGGCATTGGTTTATGTGTGTGTGTGTGTATATGCAAGTGTAAAATCTTCAATTCCTTTGGGAGTTTCAGGAGCAGCTTCCCTACAGCTACCATATATATATTACTAAAAGTAAGATCTTGACCACTTCCTGTTTTTCTGTTTCATGATTTTAGAAAAAACGCTGTCACTTACGGTGATTTTTGGCCATCTTTGAGTAAGTCCTTCTCAGCTGCTCAGGACAAGAGGATTTTTCCCATCGATGAAAAATAAAAGTTATTAATGTTTAAAAAATGTTGACATTCTCTCTGCTGCCCCTGCTGGTGAGATGGGGGAGGGACTTTAAAACCTGGAAGTGTTGTGCCTCACTCAGTCTCTGCAAGATGGAGGAAGTTGTTCTAAAGTGAATTGCATTTCTTGTTTCTAAAATGTTTGCAGAAAGTGTATTTCTTGGTTCTAAAATGTTTGCAGAAAGTGTATTGCTTCTAAAATGTTAACAAAACGTGTTTGTCTTGCTTCTAAAATGTTTGCAACAGTTTTCAGATGGAAAAAGCGTGAATAAACATTTTATTAGATCAGAACTGTGTTTAATGCAAAATTGGCGCTCATTCCGTGACTTCTGCTTAGTGGAGAGATGGCGCTGATTGCGTCATTTCCGGTTAGTGGCAAGATGGCGTTGAGTGCATCATTTCCGGTCAGTGGCAAGATGGCGATGAGTGCAGAAGGCCCAGAATAAAGACCCCGTTGAATAATTCAAGAGAGCTTACTGCTATGTTGAGTGATGAATGTTATTTAAAACACGTTTTTGCTTTAGCAGCAGCTGTAGAGGAGGCTTTAAATATTTGAATCATTCGGTTTAGACACTGTATGTTTACCACGTTCTGAAGTTACTTGGCATTTTATTATTGGTGATGAGTGTGTGTGTGAGTGTGTATGTGTGTGTGTGTGTGTGTGTGTGTGTGTATGTGTGTGTGTGTGTGTGTGTGTGTGAGTCTGTGTGTGTGTGTATGTGAGTGTGTGATTCTGTGTGTGTGTGAATCTGTGTATAAGACTGTGTGTGCGTTTGTGTGTGTGTGTCTGTGAGTGTATGATTCTGTGTCAGGCTAACTGGTCTATAATTCCTTGGTTTCTCTCTCCATCCTTTCTTGAAAAGTAGGATAACATTAGCTACCCTCCAATCCACAGGAACTGATCCAGAATCTATAGAACATTGGAAAATTATCACCAATGCACCCACGACTTCTAGAGCCACCTCCTTGAGTACCCTGGGATGCAAACCATCAGGCCATGGGGATTTATCAGCCTTCAGTCCCATCAGTCTACCCAACACCATTTCCTGACTAATGTGAATTTCCTTCAGTTCCTTCGTCACCGGATCCTCTGGCCACTAGTACATCTGGGAGATTGTTTGTGTCTTCCTTAGTGAAGACAGAAACAAAGTACCAAGTTCAACTCATCTGTCCATTTCCTTGTTCCCCATAATAAATCCACCTGTTTCTGTCTTCAAGGGACCCACATTTGTCTTAACTATTTTTTTCCTCTTCACATAGCTTTTACTGTCCTCCTTTATATTCTTGGGTAGCTTACCTTCGTACTCATCTTTTCTCCCCGTATTGCCTTTTTAGTTATCTTCTGTTGCTCTTTAAAAGTTACCCTATCCTCTGGCTTTCTGCTCATCTTTGTAATGTCCCACCGCCATTGTGTGAAAAACTGTAAGCAAGAATTTCATATTTGTATCTGGGATATATGACAATAAAACACTCTTGACTCTTGACTCTTGAGATTGAACCAGAAACCCAGGAGACGAAGATTGCACCAGAAACATTCGGTATCACACAAGGCCGAAGCTCCCTTGTTTAAAGATACTTTGCAGAAACTGCAAGATCACTTAAATCCAAAGCTATTAGAATTGGTTGTAGGTTTAACTACATGTTAGAGATAAAAAGCCAGAGGCAGAATGAACAATTAGTCAGTGCATTGTTTCATTGAAGGATTTATCCCAGCATTGCCTTTTTAGATTGTATCGGACACAATAAATTTGCGTGCGGTTACATGGAACAGGAAAGAAGATAGACTCAAAATGCTGGAGTAACTCAGCAGGTCAGGTAGCAGCTCTGGAGAAAAGGGATAGGTGTTGCTTCGGGTTGAGACCATTCTTCAGATTACAGGTCTGGGGAAAGGGAAACGAGAGATATAGACTGATATAGAGAGATATAGAACAAATGAATGAGAATGAATGAGTGAATGAATGAATGAATGAATGAATGACTGAATGAATGAATGAATGAATGAATGAATGAATGAATGAATGAATGAATGAATGAATGAATGAATGTAAAATGTAATGATGATCAAGGAAAGATGGAGCCACAGTGGTCCATTATTGGCTTTGGGCATGGTGAAAATGAGTTATGCAAACAGTGAAGCTCAACAGGATGATGGTGAAACTAGTACAGCAACTAGGGTGGGGAGGGACTGAGAGAGATGCGATGCAAGGGTTACTTCATCAGTTCATGTGATAGGAGCAGAATTAGGCCTTTTGGCCTATCCAGTTGACTCTACCATTAAATCATGGCCATTCTTTCTCTTCCTCCTAACCCCAGTCTCCTGCCTTCTCCCCATAACTCTGACACCCATACTAATCAATAATCTATCAATTTAACACCGTGGAGTCATGGTCTCCGGTAAGAAGTGGCCGACTCGGGAGCTCTTCGATCCGTCCCGACGCCGGAGTTTCGATCATCCTGACGTGAGGGCTTGAAAATCGGCAAGTGCAGAGTGTTCAACAGCTTCGACCATGGGTGAACAAAGGAGGAAGATGACTGAACTTTATTGCCTTCCATTACAGTGAGGAATGTTGATTCCACTGTGGTGGATGCTTATGTTAAACTCTATTTTATGTGACTTTGTATCTTGTTGCTTTTCACTTAGTATGGCTGTAAGGTAACTCAAATATTGGTGCATGTGACAATAAACACAAAGTTGAACTTAAGCTTGAAAATTAAGGAGGAAATTTTCTTTAGTCGGAGGGTGGCGAATCTGTGGAATTTTTTTGCATTAGCCGGGCACCATATCTGAGGAAGAATGCGCTGGCTCTGGAGAGGGTCCTGAGGAGGTTTACATGAATGATCCCAGGAATGAGTGAGATAACATATGATGAGTGTTTGACGGCACTGGGCCTGTATTCACTGGAATTTAGAAGAATGAGGGGGAGGCTAATTGAAAAATACAGAATAGTGAAAGGATTGGATAGATTGGATGTGGAGAGGATCTTGCCACCAGTCAGAGAGTCTAGAAGGTCATAGCCTCAGAATTAGACTTATTTTAGAAAGGAGATGAGGAGGAATTTCTTTAGTCAGAAGGTGGTGAATCTGTGGAATTCTTTGCCACCGAAGGCTGTGAAGGCAAAATTAGTGGATATATTTAAGAAAGAGATTGATAGATTCTTGATTAGTACGGGTCAGAGGTTATTGGGAGAAGGCAGGAGAATGGGGTTAGGAGGGAGAGATAGATGAGCCATGACTTGAATGATGGAGTAAACTTGGTGGGCCAAATGGCCCAATTCTACTCCTATCACTCATGATCTTATGGTCAGTGATCTTATGATAATTCAGTCACTTGCTATCGAACATTTGTGGTGTTATGAATAGCGAGGATGATAGTTTAAGACTACAGCAGAATACTAATCAGGTGGAAATTTGGGTGAAGCGTTTGCAGAAGGAACTTAATCTCTACAAGTGCAAGGTGATGCCTTTTGGAAAGTCAAAGAAGAATAGAACATACACAGTAAATAGTAGCGTGTTAAATAATGTTGATAAACAGAGAGACTTTGGGGTTTGAGTCCATCGTTCCCGAAAAGTGGCAACACAAATCAATGATGAATGAATTAATAAGTTTATTGGCCAAGTATTCACATACAAGGAATTTGCATTGGTGCTCCACCCGCAAGTGACAACATGGCATACAGTGACAGTTCGGAATGACACATAAAACATTAAACATTAATAGTAAAACATTATTGATTAAACGTGAATTAAATAAAATACCAGAGCAAAAGGAGGCTACAGATTTTTGGTTATTGAATAGAACTACTACTCGTGGAAAACAATCTGTTTTAATGTCTGGCTGTGGCAGCTTTGACAGTCCGGAGTCGCCTTCCAGAGGGAAGTGATTCAAAGAGTTTGTGGCTAGGATGAGAGGGTCAGAGATGATCTTGCCCGCTTGCTTCCTGGCCCTTGCAGTGTACAGTTCATCAATGGAGGGAAGGTTACAGCCAATAACCTTCTCAGCTGATCGGCCGATTCACTACAGCCTCTGGAGGACATGCTTGTTGGCTGAGCCAAACCAAGCACAGAGTGGTGATAAAGACATATAGCATGGTCATGCACCCAGAGAAAACCCACGTGATCACAGGGAGAAAGTTCAACACTGACAGTACCTTTGGTCAGAATCGAACCCGGGTCTCTGGTACTGTGAGGCAGCAACTATACCAGTGCCCCACTGTGCCTGCTCCTCTGGACTTAATGTAGACAATTGGGATTAACGTTGTTGGGTAAAAGGCTCAGCATGGGTGTAGTGGTCTGAAGGGCTTATCTCAGTGCATTACAACTGTTGCTTTGTAACTCTGGGGTGTATTGCAATATCCATCATTTGTCACAGACTTACCAGTGAAAAGGAACTTTATGTTCAGTTGTAAAAGGACATGTATCAGCAACTCACTGATCCAGGACTAAGACAAGCAACAAAACCAATTTCAGTAGCAATTCAAATTGACAGCAGAATGGAGGATATCATAGTTTGGAAGTTCATTCAGACAATGAGGATCTGGGGTTGTGACGTATCTGTGTTGTTAGCAGCAGCAACAGCAAACAGATAGATTTTCAGGTATAGGTGTTGATTGACAACAACCACAATGACATGTGAATAGACACTACAACAGATTGTTTGAGAATGAGTCAATAACACTCTCTCACTGAAGCAAGTTCAGCCAGACATATCAATATAAAGAATGGGTGATGTTTCTGGTCGAGACCCTCTTCAGAACAGTCTGAAGAAGGGTCTCGATCCGAAACGTCAGTCTGAAGAAGGGTCTTAACCCAAAATATGACCCATTCCTTCTCTCCAGAGATGCTGCCTGTCCCGCTGAGTTACTCCAGCATTTTGTGTCTTATCATCGGTGTAAACCAGCATCTGCAGTTCCTTCTCACACATATTAATACAAAGCATCATTAAAATGAAAAGCTATTCTAATGACCCTTCAAAGGCATTAGTTTAAAGGGAGCGTGTACGACACAATGCAGTGACAGTATGTGCAGCGACCTATTGTTGTGAAAAACTGTTCAACGTTGTGGCCAACTTTAATAGGGACTAGGTGGGACACTTTGAAGCTAGACTGGAAGAATTCAGAGACACGAGGCCTTGAGGATTAGTGCAGGAAGGAACTGCAGATGCTGGTTTACACTGAAGATAGACACAAAATGCTGGAGTAATTCAGCGAGACAGGCAGCATCTCAGGAGAGAAGGAGTGGGTGATGTTTCGGGTCTGAAGAAGGGTCTCCACCTGAAACGTCACCCACTCATTCTCTCCGGAGATGCTGCCTGTCCCGCTGAGTTAATCCAGCATTTTGCGTCTCCCATCAGGACTTGAAGATGACTTTAATTTTAGTTTAGTTTCGAGGCATACCACGGAAACAGGCCCTCCGGCCCACCGTGTCCACACTGACCATTCATGCTAGTTCTATGTTATCCTCTATCACTGCGCTACTGTGCCGCCCTATGCTTATATGTTGCTTTCTCTACGGTGAAAAATTAAATGCGGTCAATGAAGACGTTCCAGGAACAACAACTGAAGCAATAGACAAGGTCAAGTAAGATCTAATGTTGAAAGGAAGCTAAGAACAAACGTTGAATGGATGGGCAGAATCTGACCAGTGTACAGACCAGTACAGACAGAATCTGACCAGTAGATGACACAGTGGCATAGCGGTAGAGTTGCTGCCTTTCAGCCCCAGAGACCCGGGTTCAATCCTGACAACGGGCGCTGTCTGTACAGAGTTTATATGTTCTCCCCATGACCGGTGGGTTTTCTCCAAGATCTTTGGGTTCCTCCCTCCAAAGACGTACAGGTTTGTAGCTTAATTAGCTTGGTATAAATGTAAAATTGTCCCTACCTAGTGTGTGTAGGACGAGTGCAAGTGTGCGGGGATCGCTGGTCGGTGCCGACTCGGTGGCCATAATGGGCCTGTTTCTGCACTGTATCTCTAAACTAAACTAAAACTAATGATGAGAAAGTGCAAAAACTCCACAATCATTGCAATGGTTGCCATGCAAGCCCGACAGCATCATGTGCAGTCATAGATTGTCAATACCGACTTCTTCAAGAGAAGGTTTTAGCTGAGTTTCATGCTGAGCAGACAGGAATCATCAGTTCGTAAGCAATCGCAAGAAGCTTTGTTTACTGACCATGTTTGGAGAAGTGATCTCGCATCATTGGTAATCAAATACAGCTTTGGTGAGGTTGTCAGAACAAGCCTCCAAAATGTAATTTGGAATTGTGATATTGACCTATTCAGAGAACACAGGTGAGACCTCTGAGAAAGAGAGAATGACACTTTCCGGGGAATGATCGATTATCACTTAAAGTGGATTAGGTGAAATAAAGGTTCATGTAGCACCGCTGAACAAATTATTGACAAGCTTATCTTTGTATTTGCATAGAACACTGAGTGCTGGAGGAAGTCAACGGGTCAGGTAGCAGCTTTGGAGGACATAGATAGCGATGTTATCCTATCTTCAGACCCAGTCTGGGTTCTTCTGAAGAAGGGTCCCCACCCGAAACATCACATAAAAACATAGAAACATGGAAAAATAGGTGCAGGAGTCAGCCATTTGCCCCTTTGAGCCTGCACTGCTATTCAAGATGATCATGGCTGATCATCTAAAATCAGTACCCCGTTCCTGCTTTTTCCCCATATCGATTCCATTAGCACTAAGAGCTAAATCTAATTCTCTCTTGAATACATCCAGTGAATTGGCCTCCACTGCCTTCTGTGGCAAAGAATTCCAAAGATTCACAACTCTCTGGGTGAAAATTTGTTTCCTCATCTCAGTCCTAAATGGCCTACCCCTTATTCTTAAACTGTAACCCCTGGTTCTGGACTACCCCAACATGGGGAACATTTTTCCTGCATCTAGTCTGTCCAATCCTTTAAGAATTTTATAAGACACCCTCTCATCCTTCTAAATTCCAGTGAATACAAGCCCAGTCGACCCATTCCAGGTCACCTGTCCATGACCTCCAGAGATGCCGCCAGACCTGCTGAATTACTCCAGAGCTTTGTGTTTTTTTGTTCGAGATTTCAACATCTGCAATTCCTTGTGCCTACTTTATATCTGCATATCATTGTTTACCTGAACTATTTATTTCTGACAATCGTCCCCTCCCGCTAAATTGCTTTATTCACTAACTTCATGAAACAAAATACCATTAAGTCTACTCTAATTCCGTCATTTTCACGGATAAACTGAAAGGTTAGTCAAGGTCTCGAAGGAATTTCTAAAGAACCAAATGTTGAAGGGATAAGACTTTTCACGGATAATTGTTTTCATTGCAAGTATATAGATATCTTGAACTATCAACTAGTATTCCTCCCACCTTTTTCCTCTGAAGACTACATGAAAGGCCTGGAGAGATTGGATGTGGAGAGGATGTTTCCACTAGTGGGAAAGTCTAGGTCCAGAGGTCATAGCCTCAGATTAAAAGGACGTTCGTTTAGAAAGGAGATGAAGAGGAATTTCGTCAGTCAGAGGCTGGTGAATCATTGCCACAGATGGCTGTGGAGGCCAAGTCAATGGATATTTTTAAGGCGGAGATAGATAAATTCTTGATTAGTAAATGTGTCAGGGGTTATGGGAAGAAGGCAGGAGAATGGGATGGAGAGGGAACAATAGGTCGGACATTATCGAATGGCAGAGTAGACTTGATGGGCTGAATGGCCTAATTCTGCTCCTGTAACATGAACATTCTATCTTAGCATGGGGGGGGGGTAAAAAATGCTGGAAGAGAGGAGAGGCAGGATAAAACATGGCAGGCAATAGCTGGACAGCGGAGAGGCATTTTTGATTGGCAAATGGTTGGAACAAAGGCCAGAGATGGAACAAAATGTGCCTATCAATATTCCCTCTTGTGTCCTGCTGAGTGTCCTGTGTCCTATGTCTTTGGTTTAAACCTGCATCTGCAGTTCATCGCTACACACCTGTCTATGTATCTCTCCCTTTTGCAGATGGTGGATGTTTGGTCTGTGTGATGCAATTTTAAAATATTTTATTTTTCGTTTTTTTTTTGTTGCGGTGAGACTCATCTCGTTTAAAAGTGTCTTGAAATTGTTGCGCCACAATCAGGTGGATGCACAGAGTCTCTTACCCAGAGTAGGGGAATCGAGGACCAGTGGACTTAGCTTCATGGTGAGGGGGAAAGATTTAATAGGAATCTAAGGGTAACTTTTTTTCACACAAAGGGTGGTGGGTGTAAAGGGCCTGTCCCACCTGCATGCGATTGCATGTGTCTAGCGCGACCAAAGTTGCCCTGCACAACTCCATACGCCTCCACGGTTCGAAGTGGGACCGGCCCCGCGCTGCCGTACGCCTCAAGCGACCACGTCTGGTCACGCTAGACGCATGCAATCGCATGCTGGTGGGACGCCCTTAAGGAACAAGCTGCCAGAGGAGGTCGTTGAGGAAGGGACTATCCCAAGGTTTAAGAAACAGTTAGATATGTACATGGATAGGACAGGTTTGGAGGGATATGGGCCAGAAGCAGGCAGATGGGACTAGTGCAGATGTGACATGTTGGTCGGTGTGGGCAAGTTGAGCAGAAGGGCCTGTTTCAACACTGTATGACTATAATCAATTAATGATTGATCTAATCTGTAGTGAACCACATACAGCCTCTGGCAGATGAAGGGAGTTTACAAGTTGCCAGACCGACTATCTATTTACATTAGCTGTGTAGTGAGGAACTGCAGATGCTGGTTTAATCAGAAGATAGACACAAAAAGCTGGTCAGGTCAGGCAGCATCTCTGGAGAAAAAGAATAGGTGGGTCTCGACCCAAAACACCACTTATTCCGTTTTGCCAGAGCGTTACTCCACTGTGTTACTCCAGCTTTTTGTATCTTTCTATTCAGATTATCTCTGTGACATGAGGTACACATGTGGAACATCTGTTTATGTCAATGCAACGTGCATTTAACAGATCACCTGCCCGTATTAATAAAGGGATGAATGTAGACACCTTTAAATTAATCCCATACAGTACATTTTGAGCTAAATTTCTTTTTGGGGGCACAAGAGGCTGAAGATAAGAATCATAGTCATAGAGCCATAGAGTGACACAGTGTGGAAACAGGCCCTTCAGCCCAACTTGCACAGACTGGCCAACATGCCCCATCTAGTCCCACCTGCCTACATTTGGCCCATATCCATCCAAATGGGTGGATCCTATCCATGTACCTGTCTAATTGTTTCTTAAACATTGTGATAGTACCTGCCTCAACTACCTCCTCCGGCAGCTTGTTTCATCCACCCACCACCCTTTGTGTGAAAAAGTTACCCCTCCAAATTCCTATTACATTTTTCCCCCTTTACATTAACTCTATGTTCTCAGGTTCTTGATTCCCCTACTCTGGGCTAGAAACTCTGTGCATCTACCCGATCTATTCTTCTCATTATTTTATACACCTCTATAAGATCACCCCTCATCCTCCTGCACTCCAAAGAATAGAGTCCAAGCGTGCTTAACCTCTCCCTATAGCTCTGACCCTCTGGTCCTGGCAACATCTTCGTGAATCTTCTCTGTGCCCTTTCCAGCTTGATGACATCTTTCCTGTGCTCAGAACTTATCACAATACTCTAAATGCGGCCTCAAGATGATTGAATCCTGAGCAAAAAAAATTGAGTTGTCTCTGGGGCCAACAGCAGATTCCCAGATCTCCCACATCCTCTAAGAAGCACTATAAATCTCCCAGTAATCTCCCAATAACAATGGGGCAATAATCTATCCGGTTCCATGAAGTACAGCAACTCCAAGTAAATACATTTACGCATCTCCTTTGCATATCTGGGAAATATCCTATGAGTCAGTTTAAGAAGTGTGAAAATTATTTTTCACGTAGAGTCCAGAATTAGACTGCAGAATTAGTCCAGAACTTGTGTGGATGACTGCTCCTGCTTGGTATTAGTTCCCGTGGAGGAAGGAACTGCAGACGAAATGTGCAGGAAGGAACTGCAGATGCTGGATTAAACCGAAGATAGACACAAATTGCTGGAGTAACTCAGCCTGGCCCGCTGAGGTACTGAGCATCTCTGAATCAAAGGCATTCCTTCTCTCCAGACATGCTGCCTGTCCAGCCTGAGTTAATCCAGCATTTTTTGTTTATCTTTGGCATTAGTTCTCCCCTGCTTGACATCTGCAAGGTGCAGATTTGAACATTGATTCAGCTTCAGGTTTATTGTTTGTAAATAAATTTCACTTCCAATCCCCTTTCAACTCCATCCTCTCTCCTTCTATCTATATCCACTTGTTTTTGACTGATATCCACTGACCCACTGAGTTACTCCAGCACTTTGTGTCCTTATCTGTATAAACCAGCATCTGTAGTTCTTTGTTTCTCCACTCGTTTTTGATACCAAAACCCTATTTATCCCACATACAGTATTGGGTTATGGTTCACATATCTAATGATTCAACTGGTTTAATTAAAAAATGAGCAGCAACAAGTAGTTTAGTTTAGATTTGTATATTATAGTCATGTGTACAATAATAATGGTGCAGTGAAAAACTTTGTTTTGAATGCTACCCCATCAGATTTACATCAGATAATACTACACATAAATACAATCAAGCCATAATGTGAAAAACTGAAATAAATGATCATACAAATTTTCTAACTAGTATCAGAAACCCCTCATGCTTAATCCACAATTTAATAAGCCCATAACTAATCTGATTGTTATGGTTATGCTTATGGTTATATTATGGTTATGGTTATGCTTAGACGGTTTTTCAGGCGACTGCCGGTGACTGTCAAATCGCTAGCAGTCGCCTGAAAATCCGACGACTTGAACGGCGACTGTCAGAGTGGAACGCACGCACACACACACACACACACACACACACACACACACACACACACACACACACACACACACACACACACACACACACACACACACACACACACACACACACACACTCACACACTCACACACACACACACACACAGACACACACACACACACACACAGCCACACACACACACACACACACACACACACACACACACACACACACACACACAAACACACACACACACACACATCGCTTCCTTCACCAGCCCGTTATGCAGGCAGAGGACTGGGCAAGCGGGGGTGGCGCTGTCTGAGTGAAATTCACACGGTGCAAAGCCAATGTTATACAGCCACACACTGCGATGAACAGGAAGGTTGGCGCTGTAATTAAGACGGTGAAAGCACAGTGTACGGGACGGGTCACGTAAGTCCTTTAAAAGAGAGTGGGAGAAAGGGGGGGGGGGGAGAAGGGGAGAGAAGGAGTGGAGACAACTTTTGAAAAGTTAGAGATACACGGCTTTGAAGCTCGGCGGACATTTAACATTATAGGTCGGTTATCCTTGGTTCTGAAAACTATTGCTTATGGTTTTTCCCCCAATGAGCCAATGAAATTGACCGGTCAGCACCGGCTCCAACCTACGACAAACTACGACAACATGTTGTAAAATTTGAGGTCGCAACTAGTTCCCAGAATGCGGGAATTCCTCACGACCATGAAGGTGACTACCCGGCAACCACCCGCGAACATGTGGCGACCGCAGAGTCTCTTGCAATTGCCTAAAAAGTCGCCTAAGTGGGACAGGCCCGTTACTCTCCGTTAGCTCTAAGAGCCATATCTAACTCAACTTTACTCCTGCTTTCAAGCGGAGAGTTTATAATGAGTGAAAAATAATTGCCTCATTTATGTGTTGGGAGTGATGTCTTATTATTAAATACTGACCCCCTCAGTTCGACCTTCTCTGCCAAGAGAGATTAGTTTGTCTTGGCATCATGTTCGGCATGGACCTCATGGGCCAAACTCCTGTGTTCCTGTGCTATACTGATGAGCATTTGTCGGCACTGAGCCTGTACTCGCCGGAGTTAAGAAGAATGAGGGGACCTCATTGAAACTTACAAAATAGTGAAAGACTTGGATAGAGTGGATGTGGAGAGGATGTTCCACTAGTGGGAGAGTCTAGGACCAGAGATCACAGACTCAGAATGAAAGGAAATACCTTTAGAAAGGAGATGAGAAGGAATTTCTTTAGTCAGAGGGTGGTGAATCTATGGAATTCATTGCCACAGACGGCTGAGGAGGTCAAGTCAATTGATATTTTTAAGGTGGAGATTGAGATTCTTGATTAGTATGGGTGTCAGGCTCAAATCTGCTCCTGGAACTCACTGTGTTGTGTTCTAAGTTATCCGCTCCCCATCCATCCTGCTAGATAGGGCTCTTAAAGATAGCGGAGTCAGGGGATATGGGGGGAAGGTAGGAACGGGGTACTGATTGGGGATGATCAGCCAAGATCATATTGAATGGCGGTGCTAACTCGAACGGCCAAATGGCCAACTCCTGCACCAATTGTCTGTTGTCTGTTGTCTATTGCCCAGACCTCCGCCATACAAAAGGAAACTCTTTTTTTTAAGTGTTTTTGATTTTGATTCAGTTACCTGCTGAAATAATTGTGCGAGGAAATTAACTATGCATAATATTGGTGATATATAAAGGACAAATTATTTAGGAAGCAGTAAGTGCAACTAAACACATCATTAAAGACACAGTTAGGCCTCACGGACGGCTACCCGCGCGTACTGCCATGGGACTAGTTTGTAAGAGGCTCAGGCTGTTGTTACTTCAGCTTGCCTCTCTGGAGGAAGACTGTGAGCAGCGCAGCCTGTGAAAACACATTGCATTACTGACAGAGACTTGAGGATTTCTGCATTGTTTAACACATGCAAAGTCCGCAGAATTGCTGCCAATTTCAGAACGTACCAACGGCGAAGACTGGGAAAACTTTGCAAAAATCACAGCATACTCGCGAGTCATTGAGTTCAAAGGTATCAAAGGTATTTTATTGGTCACATTCACATACACCTAGGTGTGGTGAAGTGAAATGCTTCTTGCCATTTTGCAGCACATAAAGAAGGAATACAGACATAACATTAATAAGAGTTTTAAACATAAAGAACATCCCCCCACAATGGTTCCCATTATGAGGGAAGGCACAAAGTCCAGTACCCAACCCCAGTTCACCCATAGTCGGGCCTATTGAGGCCTCCACAGTTGCCTCTACGGAGGCCCGATGTTCCAGGCCGTTCTCGCCGGTTGATGTTGCTCCGGCATCGGGAGAGTCCTCTCAGCGGCTTGGGAACCCTGGAATGGCCGCTTCCGTACTGGAGGCTGCGGCTTCCGAAGCCAACAAGGCCGCGCCGGTTGGAGCTCCACCACTGGCGATCTCATCTAGAGATCCCAGGCTCCCGGTGTAAAGTTCAGCGCCGCCGCCCGCAGCTGGTCGCTCCACAGTCCCGCAGCTCCGCGATGTTTTCCCCAGCGATCTTCAGCTCACCGGAGTTCCAGCGCAGCGACCCAGGCAAGGCATCGCCCGCTCCGCGATAGCGCTCCAACGCTGTGCCGCCGCCGAAGCCGAGGTTCTGGGCGGTCCCCGACAGGAAACGCCGCTCCAGGCCCGCTGGTAGGCCGCGAGGACGGGTCGAAGCTGCAGCCCGGAGAAAAGCTGCCTCTCCGACCAGGTAGGGACCCTGAAAGGTAGTTTCCCCCTCCCCCCCCCCCCCACCCCCCACATAAAAAAGTCTAGACCTCCAAACAAAACACTTAACTAACTAAAATAAAAAATAAAAAGATGAAAAGACAGACAGCTGCTGGCTGGGAAGCCGTGCACAGGACAGCGCCCCCGGAGTTCAGTTCCGTTTAGTTTATTGTCACCTCTACCGAGATACAGTGCTGGCCTCACCAGCAAAAAGACAGCACATGATTACAATCAAGCCATTCGAGCAGTGTGCAGATACACGATATGGGAATGACGTTTATTGCAAGGTAAAGCCAGCAAAGTCCAATCAGAGATAGTCCAAGGGTTCCCGATGAGGTAGATAGTTCAGCACAGCTCTCTGGTTGTGGTAGGATGATTCAGTTTAGTTTAGTTTAGTGATACAACTCGGAAACAGGCCCATGGCCCACTGGGTCCACGCCGACCTGCGTTTCCCGCACATTAACACCATCCTACACCCACTAGGGACAAAAGGAATAGTTGGCCTTTCAGGTTGAGACCTTTCTTCAGACTGAGAGTCAGGGGAGATGGAAACTAGAGATATGAAAAGATACAAAGGAGAAAAGGAGTAGAGCGTTGAGTCAGTAGACAAGAATCACCACGTTTAGGACGCCATCTTGTATTCTTCAAGTCCAAAGTTTTAAAATAATATTAAAGGCTTATTCTGGCCATAAAGGGCCGTTGTCCTGGCAGTGGCACTGAGTCGGAGTTGGGGGAGTGGGCGTGGTCAGGCGATATGTTGCTATCCTCTGCCACTCTGTGACGCAGGAGGTGGTGTCTGCTCCACGCACTTGGCTACTGGGAGCGGCTCCCAATCTAATTGTGCCCCAGGCTGCTGCAGGGTCACCAGCGGTACATTCCACCAAATACATTGCTCCCCTTCCACGCCTCAACATCGGCTCGTGAACGGATCGCACCGTCCTTCATCCCCCGCAGCCGTCGCCCAGACCCCGTGATCCAGATGCCTCCGAGCTCCTCCAACCGTGGGGAAGATCATGCCGTTGTCTCTGTGCAGGACCAAGTGGTGCTGCCCATGACACCGGTCTCCGCACGCTGAAGGATGGTATGCACATGTGTCCACATGGAAGGACATAGAGAGGAGCCAACAGGAGAAAATCATACTCCACTTTGAATGATTGCCAATGAGGATGAATCTGTTTTAATCTTTCTCGGTATGATTTTTATTCAACACCTGAGTCCTCCCCTTGTATCACCTTTTTAGTAATAAAGTGATATAGCTTGGAAACAGGCTCTTCAACCCAACTTGCCCACACCAACCAAATTGTTCCATCTACACTAGTCCCGCCTGCCTGTGTTTGGCCCATCTATTTATATTATTACTAAAACTCTCATCTTGACCACTTCCGGTCTGCGTTTTTTTTAATTTGATTAAAAATCGGTACTCTACATCGCTAGGATTTTTGCCACCTTACTGCTTGTTCTCCGCTGCTCCAAGTGCACCAAGTTTTGTTCCAATTGGTGGAATATTACAAAAGTTATGAAGGTTTAAAAAATCGTGAGATGAGCAGATTGGTCTTCTCGCCTGTCAGTCACTATGAAGTCACTATGGGCGATGAGAGTAAAGCCCCGGAGGCCGGCGTGAGTCCACAAGTCGGGCGTGAGTCAGTCAGCAAGCCCACAAGCCCGGAAGCCGTGAGTGAGTGAACTGTGGCTCCAGAAGCCGTGAGTGAGTGAACTGTGGCTCCAGAAGCCGTGAGTGAGTGAACTGTGGCTCCAGAAGCCGTGAGTGAGTGAACTGTGGCTCCAGAGCCCGTGAGTGAGTGAACTGTGAGTCCAGAAGCTGTCCAGTGCGCGGAGGCGGCCCGGAGCGTGGAGCCTGCCCGATTGCTGCAAATTCAAGATCCTGGGGAAGTGAGGAGTGAAAGTGTGGAGATTGAGGGGGCCGGGCACGGGTGGGGCTCACCACCCCCACCTACACAGCCCCATCTCCCTCCCAACGCACAACCCCCCCAACGGCAGGCCAGCTGTAGGCCACGGCAGCACTTCCCCCCCCCCCCCCCCCTGCCTGAAGCCGTCCCCCTCCCCTGGCTACAGAACGCTCCATACAGCCCCCACATGAAGCCTCCCCATCTCCAGCTGCAGGACTAGCCCAAGAATCCATTCGGCCCACTATGTCAATACTAGCCCTCTGGAAACCAGACTCTTCGGCCCACAACGCCCATACTAATTGTTGTTATATTTTAAGAGTTATTCACATTTTAAACTTTAATAAATCCCTTTTCCACTTGAGCTGTGTTATTCACATTTTAAGTTTTAATAAATCCCTTGTCCTGTCAGCTGCACCTGCGCAATAATACTGCGTGCTCTACGTCACAATGGGAAACCAATGGGAGGGATTGGCTGCGCCGCCGGAGAGCCGCTAAAAGTGGATGGGGGAGGGGGCGGTTTGAGTGGGGGATAGAGTGAGTGTGTGGGGGGGGGGGAGGGGGTAAGGGCAAGGGGCAGAGTGGGGGGGTTGAGGGGAGGAGGGGGATCAGGGGCGGCACAATGGGAACCTATCACCCACGCCTGCGCAGTTGGGGGGTATGCGTGAGTGGTGGAATATTGGAATTGGTGGAGAGGTGGAATATTGCGTTGGGGAACCAGCCCTCCCATGTGAGAATGGGACCCAACGGGTCCCACTTAGTTTAGTATCCCTCTAAACCTATTCTATCCAAGTGCCTGTCTAAATGTTTCTTAAACGTTGCGATTGTCCCTGCCTCAACTATCTCCTCTGGCAGCTCATTCCATACACCCACAACCCTTTGGGTAAAAAAGATATCGCTCAGGTTCCTATTAAATCTTTCCCCCCTCTCCTTAAATCTATGTAATCATCCACTCCCTATAAACATGGGGCAATTTACAGAGGCCGATTAACATACAAGATTAACATACAACTAAGGAAGACATAAAGAATCTGCAGGAAATAGCAGGGGACTGCGGGTCAAATGAGATGGAGGAACTGAATGAAATCCAGCTTAGCCGGGATGTGGTGTTAGGTAAATTGAATGGATTAAAGACCGATAAATCCCCAGGGCCAGATAGGCTGCATCCCAGAGTACTTAAGGAAGTAGCCCCAGAAATAGTGGATGCATTAGTGATAGTTTTTCCAAACTCTTTAGATTCTTTGAATTGAATTGAATTGAATTTTATTTTTGTCATTCAGACCTTTCGGTCTGAACGAAATGTCGTTGCCTTGCAGACATACATATAATAAAAATGAAAAAAACACCCAATAAACACAAATTTAACATCCACCACAGTGAGTCTACCAGGCACCTCCTCACTGTCATGGAAGGCAAAAGTATTAAAATCTTTGTCTTTTCCCTCCTTGTTCTCCCTCTGCGCCGAAGCGATCCAGGCATCGTATGTTGTGACCCCGCCGGGCGATGGTAAGTAATGTCAGTCCCGCGGCTTCGACCACCCCAAAATCCGCGGCCTGGGGAGATCGAAGTCGCCGAAGCTGTGGCCCTCCAGTCCAGCGGATGCAGCTGTTGTTGCGGGAGCCAACATGCGAGCTCCCAATGATGTCGTCCACTGGGCCCGCGGCCGAGTCCACCGGGCCCGCGGTCGGGCCTCCGAGGTCGGGTCGTCGCTGCCGCCGAAACACCGGAACACCGCCACAGCTCCGAGGTCGGGTTGGGTCGGGTCGCCGCTGCCGCCGGAAGGCCGGAACACTGTCACAGCTCCGAGGCCGAGTCGCCGCTGCCGCCGTAATGCCGCCACAGCTCCGAGGCCACCAGCTCCGACATTAGACCTCGGCGCAGACGGAGACGGGGAATAGGACAAGAAAAGTCACATTCCCCCGAAGGAAGAGACCAAAAAAATGTTTCTCCCACCCACCCACACACATACACAATCTAATAAAACAAAATTAACTAAAGCAGGACAAAGAGAACAAAAAAATGAAAGAACAGACGGACTGCATGCGAGCCGCAGCTGCTAAGGCAGTGCCGCCATCTTTGTTCTGAAGGATTGGTAAGTAGCTAATGTAAACCCCACCTTTTAAAAAGGGAGGGAGAGAGAAAACGGGGAATTACAGACCAGTTAGTCTAACATCGGTAGTGGGGAAACCGCTAGAGTCAGTTATTAAAGATGGGATAGCAGCACATTTGGAAAGTGGTGAATTCATTGGACAAAGTCAGCATGGATTTATGAAAGGAAAATCATGTCTGAAGAATCTTATAGAATTTTTCGAGGATGTAACTAGTAGAGTGGATAAGGGAGAACCAGTGGATGTGTTATATCTGGACTTTCAGAAGGCTTTCGACAAGGTCCCACATAAAAGATTGGTATGCAAACTTAAAGCACACGATATTGCGGGTTCAGTATTGATGTGGATAGAGAACTGGCTGGCAGACAGGAAGCAAAGAGAAGGAGTAAACGGGTCCTTTTCAGAATGGCAGGCAGTGACTAGTGGGGTACCGCAAGGCTCGGTGCTGGGACCCCAGCTATTTACAATATATATTACTGATTTGGACGAGGGAATTGAATGCAACCTCCAGGTTTGTGGATGACACGAAGCTGGGGGCAGTGTTAGCTGTGAGGAGGATGCAAGGAGGCTGCAAGGTGACTTGGATAGGCTGGGTGAGTGGGAAAATGCATGGCAGATGCAGTATAATGTGGATAAATGTGAGGTTATCCACTTTGGTGGCAAAAACAGGAAAGTAGACTATTATCTGAATGGTGGCCGATTAGGAAAAGGGGAGATGCAACGAGACCTGGGTTTCATGGTAAACCAGTCATTGAAAGTAGGCATGCAGGTGCAGCAAGCAGTGAAGAAAGCGAATGGTATGTTAGCATTCATAGCAAAAGGATTTGAGTGTAGGAGCAGGGAGGTTCAACTGCAGTTGTACAGGGTCTTGGTGAGACCACACCTGTAGTATTGCGGACTCTTTTGGTCTCCTAACCTGAGGAAGGACATTCTTGCCATAGAGGGAGTACAGAGAAGGTTCACCAGACTGATTCCTGGGATGTCAGGACTTACATATGAAGAAAGACTGGATAGATTTGGCTTGCACTGGCTAGAATTTAGAAGATTGAGGGGGGATCTTATAGAAACTCACAAAATTCTTAAGGGGTTGGACAGGCTAGGTGCAGGAAGATTGTTCCCGATGCTGGGGAAGTCCAGAACGAGGGGTCATAGTTTAAGGATAAGGGGGAAGTCTTTTAGGACCGAGATGAGAAAAACATTTTTCACACAGAGAGTGGTGAATCTCTGGAATTCTCTGCCACAGAAGGTAGTTGAGGCCAGTTCATTGGCTATATTTAAGAGGGAGTTAGAAGTGGCCCTTGTGCTAAAGGGATCAGGGGGTATGGAGAGAAGGCAGGTACAGGATACTGAGTTGGATGATCACCCATGATCATGTTGAATGGCAGTGCAGGCTCGAGGGGCCGAATGGCCTACTCCTGCACCTATGTAAGCCTGCACGTCTTTGGGTAGTGGGAGGAGCATGGAAAGGAAACCCATCTGGTCACAGGGAGAACATGCAAACTCCGTACAGACAGCAACCAAGGTCAGGATCTAATCTGGTCTCTGAGGCAGCACTGTTCCTCTAGAACCTCCACTTCAACCTGCCCATCAAGGGTGACCCTGACAGGAGTGTAGCTGCAATGTTTAGATCTTGGGATTGTCGGCACACACAAGTCTGTCCACCATGACAAAGTGCTGATCCTTGGAGAGGATTAGGGGCAGCAGTGGGAGTGCCTCAAAGCAGAGATCATAGCCTCAGAATTAAAGGATGTTCCTTTAGGAAGGAGATTACTTTAGTCAGGGGTTGGTGAATCTGTGGAATTTGTTGCCACGGACGGCTGTGGAGGCCAAGTCAATGGATATTTTTAAGGCAGAGATAGATAGATTCTTGTTTGGCATGGTTGTCAGTGGTTATGGGGAGAAGGCAGGAGAATGGGGTTAAGAGGGAAAGATAGATCAGCCATGATTGAATGGCGGACTAGACTTGATGGGCCTAATTCTGCTCCTATCACTTATCAACTTATGAAGTTATGAGTACTTGACAATAGTGAAACAGGGTGAGAGAGGATCATAAGTCAAAATGTTGCCCTGCACATCTCATTTGAACTCTGCCCCCTCTCACCTTAAAGCTGTGCCCTCTAGTATTTGATGTTTCCATCCTGGGAAAAAATGTCTTACTTTACTGTGCAGGAGCACGAAGTGTATAAAGTCATAAGGGGAATTACTTACTTTGACTTCGTTCCTCCCACACTGTTGAGTGCATTAGGCAGTAAGCTTTCGTCATTCTGTTCGGTCATGTGCAACATCTTCCACCCTGGATAGTTTAGTGTCTCGGCCTTCCAAATCCTTCTGGAATGTTCATCTCCATGTGAGTGTTGGTCGGCCTCTTTTCCTTCTTCCGTCAGGTTGCCATGGCATTGCTATTTTAGGTGCACGTTCTGGTGACATTCTGAGTACATGTCCTGCAAATTTCATCCTGCGTACCTCTATGTCTGTCTGAGATGCTTTGTCGCGGTTTCCCGGTAGATCTCCTCGTTTGTGATGTGGTCTCTGTAGCTAGTCTTCAAGATCTTCCTCAAGCAGCGTTGTTGGAATGAATCCAATATATTTTACATCTTCACATTGATTTTCCATGTCTCACTGGCATAGAGGGCTGTAGGGAGGACTACGGACTAGAAGAGCTGGGAATAGATGGATTAAATGTACAGAGATTAAATGATCTGGGAAGAGATGGGTTAAATGTAGTCTTTTACCCAGAGTAAAGGAATCAAGAAGCAAGGGAAGGTACACAAAAATGCTGGAGAAACTATGGGGCGAAGGAAATAGGCAACGTTTACTATCAGCAACTTGTGTACTCCTTCTTAAACAAGAAGCAAGGGACATAGAAACATAGAAACATAGAAATTAGGTGCAGGAGTAGGCCATTCGGCCCTTCGAGCCTGCACCGCCATTCAATATGATCATGGCTGATCATCCAACTCAGTATCCCGTACCTGCCTTCTCTCCATACCCTCTGATCCCCTTAGCCACAAGGGCCACATCTAACTCCCTCTTAAATATAGCCAATGAACTGGCCTCGACTACCCTCTGTGGCAGAGAGTTCCAGAGATTCACCACTCTCTGTGTGAAAAAAGTTCTTCTCATCTCGGTTTTAAAGGATTTCCCCCTTATCCTTAAGCTGTGACCCCTTGTCCTGGACTTCCCCAACATCGGGAGCAATCTTCCTGCATCTAGCCTGTCCAACCCCTTAAGAATTTTGTAAGTTTCTATAAGATCCCCTCTCAATCTCCTAAATTCTAGAGAGTATAAACCAAGTCTATCCAGTCTTTCTTCATAAGACAGTCCTGACATCCCAGGAATCAGTCTGGTGAACCTTCTCTGCACTCCCTCTATGGCAATAATGTCCTTCCTCAGATTTGGAGACCAAAACTGTACGCAATACTCCAGGTGTGGTCTCACCAAGACCCTGTACAACTGCAGTAGAACCTCCCTGCTCCTATACTCAAATCCTTTTGCTATGAAAGCTAACATACCATTCGCTTTCTTCACTGCCTGCTGCACCTGCATGCCCACTTTCAATGACTGGTGTACCATGACACCCAGGTCTCGCTGCATCTCCCCTTTTTCTTGTCGGCCACCATTTAGACATTGGTTTAAGCTGAGAGGGGAATATTTAATAGGAACCTGAGGGGTAGCTTTTTCACACAGAGGATGGTGACCATGTGGAATAAGGAGGTAGTTGAGGCAGGTATTACGACAACATTTAAAAGGCATGGGTAGGTAGTTTAGAGGGATATGGGCTAAGCATTAAGCTGAGAGGGTAGGGTTTAATGAAAACCTGAATGGTAACTTTGTCCAACAATGGATGGTGTGTGTGGAATTCCCCATCCAGTCCCTTCATAATTTTATATACTTCTATCAGGTCTCCCCGCAACGTCTGACATTCTATAGAATGCAATAGAGAGAAAAAATAATTGTATCTGCAAATTATTCTTCAACCATATGAAAGGCAGATTGAACAATATTTTAATGCGATAAACCAAGGAGAAAATCAATAAATTGGCTGGCGATGTAATTGCTCAGTAAGTAAGCAAAGTAAAATTTATAGCTGATCTCACCAGAGTTCATCATAATTCAAGAATATTAAAATTGGTTTGAAGGAAATAATAAAATTCATTACATTATTCCTGCTTGTGAGCAGCTATCGGCTTGCTGGCCAGTAATTCTGCAGTCCTGCCCAGAACTATCTGCCAATGTTGAAACGCTCAGCTGATCAGGCAGCACATTTTTTAAACGTTTAGTTTAGAGATACAGCACAGAAGCAGGCCCTTCGGCCCACGCAGTCCATGCCAAACAGCAATCCCCCTACACTAGGGCGGCACAGTGGAGACCCGTGTTCGATCATGACTATGGGTGCTTGTCCGTACGGATTCTGTAACCGCTTCCCGTGACTTGCGTGGGTTTTCTCCGAGAACTTCGGTTTCCTCCCACACTCCAAAGACTTACAGGTTTTTTAGGTTCATTGGCTTGGTGTAAATGTAAAATTGTCCCTAGTGTGTGTAGGGTAGTGTTAATGGGCGGGGATCGCTGGTCGGTGCGGACTCGGTGAACCGAAGGGCCTGTTTCCGGGCTGTATCTCTAAACTAAACTAAACTAAACTAACACTATCCAAACACACACTCGGGACAATTTACAATAATACCAAGCCAATTAACCTACAAACCTCTATGTCTTTAGAGTGTGGGAGGAAACCGGAGCACCCTGGGAAAACCCACGCAGGTCACTAGGAGTACATACAAACTCTGTACAGACAGCACCGGTGGTCAGGATCGAACCAGGGTCTGTGGCACTGTAAGGCTGCAACTCTACCGCTCACCACCTGTTGAAAGAGAATCAGAGTTAAACTTCATCAAATGCTATCTGACTTGCTGAGAAATTCTAGGATTTCCAGCCCCTACCTTTTTTTTAAATCTTGCTATTTTAAGAAAATCTCCAAAGTGGTGTCCAAACATGTTGCTTTATGCCCCTGGCCCACTTAGGAAACCTGAACGGAAACCTCTGGGGACTTTGCGCCCCACCCAAGGTTTCCGTGCGGTTCCCGGAGGTTTTTGTCAGTCTCCCTAATGGTCGAAAGTGGTTTCTGCTTCTTCTATGTTCCGGCGATTATTTCAAAAAATTCAAAACCGGCCACGACTAAATATAGGTTGCCGTTTTAAAAATCGGTAATTTTTTAGTCGAAGCCGGTTGCGATGCTATTTGAAGGTGGTTGCCGGAGGTTGCGGGTAGTGGAAGGTCTTACCTGCAACCTCCAGCAACCACCTTCTCCTATGGCGTTCTGTCCTGCATCTTGGTGGAACCAGTCTGTTGCTGAAGGTACTCCTCAGGTTGACCAGTGTGTCATGGAGGGGGTGAGCTGCATGGGCCTCGGAACCCGGGGGGGGGGGGGGGGGGTGGGGGGCTGCAGCCCCTTCACTTTTTTTGAGAGACATGCTTCATAACCCAAAATTATTCGGCCCGCAGGCGTATTTTTCTCTTCTTTTGAGGACCTCCAACATCCACAATCTCAGAACAAGCGTACAGTCTATGATTTTTGGGCAAAACCACGACCAACGTGGTGGAAGCTGACTGCCCCCCCAAAACCCTCCCTCCCCTTCGCTCAATGGCCAATCACACCGCGGTTCACAGTCGAGATATGGGGCAGTGAACGAAGCGCTGTGATTAGCCGCCGAGCGGAAGGGAGGGAGGGTGGGTGGGCACGTGGGACCCGAGAGAGAGAGAGAGAGAGAGAGTCAGTCGGCCCCAAGAAGGAGAGAGTCGGCCCCGAGAGGGAGGGAGAGTGTGAGAGAGAGAGAGAGAGAGAGAGAGTCGGGCCAGAGAGGAAGGGAGAGATAGAGAGAGGGGGGAGGGGATATATCGCCCCACTTTTTAAGTTGGGGGGTGACCTGTATAATCCTCCAGTTTTTGGAGGTCGAGCAACAACAACAAATAATAATTGTGCCACCCCCCCCCCCCCCCCTCGGTCGCTCCGCTCCCTCACCGGGTATCCCCGAGGCCGGTGATCAGTGATCGCTCAGCCACCCCACTTTCAAAAATGTTCCACGGCCCCTGAGCTGTATTGTCCAGGATGCTCCGCAGTTTGAGGAGCATCCTCCCCTCCAAGCCCACCTCCCATGAATCCAACTCCACCCCCAGGACAGAGCCAGCCTTCCTGATGAGTTTGTTGATCCTATTGGCATCCGCAGCCTTCGCCCTATTGCCCCAGCACACAGCAGCGAAGAAGATGGCGCCAGCTACCACCGATTGGTAGAACATCTGCAGCATCTTACTGCAGATGTTGAAGGAGGGGAGCCTTCTCAAAAAGTACAGCCGGTTCTGTTCCTTCTTGTTCAGGGCCTCAACATACCTGGACCAGTCCAGTTTACTGTCCAGGTACACTCCAAGGTATTTGTACTCCCTGGTAAACTGCACATCCACATCACTGTTGGAGACAAGGAACAGGGATGTTCCTCTCCTCCTAAATCCATTACCAACTCCTTAGTATTCTCGGTGTTGAGCTGCAGGTGATTCAGCCCACAGCACTCCACAAAGTCATTGACTACACCTCTGTATTCAGCTTCCCTCCCCTGTTTATTTATCTGAGATTGACCCATAACCCTTCAAAAATAGAGTATTTTAATAATGACCAATAATGTAAAGTTGAGAGAATGATAAATACGGGCCAGTCTATGGCTGGAAATTACCCTGCCCTTCTTAGAAATGCTGCTGAGGATTCATTTACATCCTTCTGAGCAGGCAGCCGGGAAGATTTACGAGGATGTTACGGACCTGAGGGCCTGAACTATAGGGAGGGGTGGGAGATTGCAACCTTCACGTGGTCCACCCTGTTTCGACAAATGCAATCAACCCGGCGTGCACAATCAAATAAGATCAAATAGTACAAGTTATCCGACAACTTTAGGCTGTGCACACCATACGCAAGAAGAAGAAGAACTATAGGGAGAGGTTGGGCAGGCTAGGATTTTCTTGTGCAGGAGCATGAGGGGTGATCTTGAAGAGGTGCGAAAGATTCTGAGGGGTATGATTATGGTTATAATCATATGATTATGAAGATGAGGGTAAATGCCCAGTCCTTTACCCAGAGGATGGGAATCAAGAACCAGGGGACCTAGGTATAAGCTGATAGGAGAAAGTTTAATAGGAACCTGAAGAGTAACTTTCTCACACAGAGAACATGGTCATAAGGTCATAAGTGATAGAATTAGGCCATTCAGCCCATCAAGTCTACTCCGTCATTTCATCATGGCTGATCTATCCCTCACATTTGGGATGAGCTGCCAGAGGTGGTAGTTGTGGCAGGTACTATATCACCATTTAAAAGGCATTTAGTCAGGTACATGGACAGGACAGGTCTGGAGGGATACGGGTCAAACGCGGGCAGGTGGGACTAGTGTGGGTCGTGAGCCATGGTTTCCGTGCTGTAGTAACCATATTCTGTGACATTGAAGAATATCTCATCAGATAAATCGTACCTCTCGCAATGCCATCATCCCTTCATTCTTGCAACGGGGTGAAGGCTGCACTTGGAATCCCTGATCCACAGGGACTTGTAATAGCAACTAAACTGCAGCTGATACAGCTGACCTGGGTGGGTGTCTCCTGGGACCATCTGCGACTAATCTCAGAGGAACAGGGCCTGTCACAACACAATGAAGTGGGTGATCCATGGAAATGTCAAATTGCCTTTCATTATCTCAAGATGATGGGGTGTGCAGAGTGCTGTGTGACTTACAATGGTTCATCTGGCACTAACACTCATCTCGCCGCTTCAGTTTAAGGAACTTAACCCACAGAAAGTTATATTTAGCTTGACAATAACAATTTAACGTGAATCATAATGCGATGCTTCCAGGGTGAATGTATGACAGGGCACTCATCTTCCCACACTATCCGAGGTTAGTACACCTTGTAAAACTGCCTGTGACTTGCTATCGGATGTAATTCTCCCAGTTTAATTTTGTATAATCTGCCTACACTCCAATTTTTCATTGAGTACTTCATCTTGTAAAACGCGGAATCATAAATTTAATGTACTCTCCGATAAACGTATTCAAGAAATGGTGAGTGAACTTACGATACTTAAAATGCAGCATGTTGGCGCAGCGGTAGAGTTGCTGCCTTGCAGCGCCAGAGACCCGTGTCCGATCCTGACTACGGTGCTGTCTGTACGGAGTTTGTACGTTCTCCCTGTGACCTGCATGGGTTTTCTCCGGGTGCTCCAGTTTCCTCCCACACTACAAAGATGTGCAGGTTTGTAGATAAGTTTGCATTGGTAACATTGTGAAATTGTCCCCCGTGTGTACGATTGTGTTAGTGTACGTGGATCGCTGGTCTGCACGGTGTCAGTGGGCCGAAGGGCCTGTTTCTGCACAGTAGCTCTAATATCCAAAGTCTAAAGGTAAGTATAGGAAGGCAAAAGGGAAATCAGGCCACCCAGATTAACTCAGCTGAGAAAAGATTGCAACGAACGCATTTGGAGAATAAAGCCGAGCAGATGTACAATAACATTTTTACTGAATTGTATGGGAAAAAAGGGATTTCACTGGACCCAGGCACATTTGGCAATAAAGTACCATTTAACCATTGCATAGAGGGTGCACAGTGATGCATGGTGGAGTTGCTGCCTTTTAGCTCCAGAGACCCGGGTTCAATCCTGACTTTGGGTGCTGTCTACACGGAGTATGTACATTCTCCGCGTAGGTTTTCTCCAGGAGCTCCGGTTTCCTCCCACATCCCAAAGATGTAGAGGTTTGTAGGTTAATTGGCTTGGTAAAGTTGTAAATGTGCTGTATGCGACAGTTGATGGGGTGGAAGGTGAGGACAAGGGGGACTCTGTCCTTGTTGCGAATGGCGAGGGGGAGCAAGAGCGGAGCTGCGGGATATCGAGGAGAACCTAGTGAGACTCATCTATAATGGACAAGGAGAACCCCTGTTTCCTAAAGAATGAGGACATCTCCGATGATCTAGTATGGAATACCTCACCCTGGGCGCAGATGCGGCGTAGACGGAGGACGTGTATCTGTGCGTATGTACTTTGTGACTATGTGTATATATACACACTGAACTTATTTTTTCTCTCTCGTTTATCATATTGTTTACAGTGTACCATGTTTACATATTCTGTTGTGCTGCTGCAAGTAAGAATTTCATTGTTCTATCTGGGACACGTGACAAAATAAAACACTCTTGACTCTTGACTCTTGGCTGAAGAAATTCATCCTCATCTCCTTCTTAAAGGAACATCTTTTAATTCTGACCTCTGGTCCTAGACTCTGCCACTGGTGGAAACATCTTTTCTTCTTCCTCTCTATCCAAGCCAGTTATGGTGTAGATGTAGCATGGTTAAATTTCTCTGGGTGCTCCGGTTTCCTCCCACACACCAAAGACGTACAGGTTTGCAGGCTTTGGTAAAATTGTATGTTCTCCCTAACGTGCAGGAGACTGTTAGAGTATGTGGTGATCGTTGGTCAGCGTGGATTTGGTGGGCTGAATAAACCAGTTTCCGCATTGTATCTCTAAATTATAAAGTACAAAGAAAAATATGACAAAATAGGGTGTATGTGTATTGTCTATGTAGGCACAGGAAAGTGGGATCAACTTTCTGCTGATACCACATAGTATTTAGCATTTTAAATTCATATAATAAGTTTAGTTAAGTTTAGTTTAGAGATACAATGCTGAAACAAGCCCTTCGGCCCAATGAGTTGATACCGACCAGCGATCCCCACACTACCCACACTAGGCACAATTTATACTATACACTATATAGGTATGTTGCAAAGCCTACCTGAAGCGTCGTTGAAAATCTGCTGCTGCGGGTGTGCGCGATTTTGGCGCCATTTAGAGGGGGCGGGTTTAAAACGCGATTTTCTCTAGGCTGTTCAAATCGAAGATGTTCAGCCTAGTTAATTATTAACGAAAAATCGCTGGAAGACCCCGTCGCAAAAGCTATTATTAGTTTTAAAGGCCTCGTATAATAGTTATAGTAGTTTAAAAATCAATCTCTAAACCCGCGACCGCCAGCAACCGCAGGGTCTCATAAAGCAAATATCTGAAGTTGGGCTGTATATTTTTACATTAAAAAGGGCTTCTAAAGATCCCTTTATACAAAGTTTAATATTGCGAGCAGCTCATTTTGGGCCCATTATATCCCGCAGTATTTTTCTCGGCATTTGGGGGCACAAATCTACCGCAATGTGAACGTTCTAAACCAGCGCGTTCCACAGGGACCCACTGGAAAGCTGATTTAAATGGGCATTTATTTACAGCAATTGAGCACTAAATTCCTTCCATTTGGTCTATAAATTAATGTAAATGAGATTTAAAAATCATGTTTTATTGTGAATTATTTGTGAATATTATTTGGACATTTAGGCTATTTAAAAATGTTAATCATTTATTAAGAAATGGATAGATGTTTAGATCTAGTAATTGAAGTCTGAAATTAGCTACAATTAGGTAACTAACTAATTATATGCTTTAATTTCAGGTCATCCAAGTAAGATTATTTTATATTTGTTTCAGAATGCTTCAATCTATGATAACTGAAAATTTCATTCAGTTCTCTTAATTTTTAAGAAAGTTATGGGCTTTTGACTGTTCACGATCACAGCTTTTTTGTTATGTCCATAGAAAATCAATAGGGAACAAGATGCTCATTTCCGAGTATGAAAATGGCCATAACTTTTTAAATACTTGAGATATGAAAGTGAATTAGGTGTCAAATTAAACTTATTTTTATGCTTTATCTGATGGGATAAATTGCAGACTTGATTTTTAAAATCTCAAAATTTTGTAACATTGCTACACTATACAAACTATACACACTAGGGATAATTTACATTTACACCAAGCCAATTAACCTACAAACCTGTATGTCTTTGGAGTGTGGGAGGAAAACGAAGATTTCGGAGAAAACCCACGCAGTCATACAAACTCCATACGGACAGCACCCGAAGCCGGGCACGAACCCTGTTCTCTGGTGCTGCAAGCACTGTAAAGCAGCAACTCTACCGCTGCGCCACCGTGCCACCCATGAGGCTTGAGAGAAATTAATACATATTTTTCCAAGCACTAGTGAGTAAAGTCTCACCATATAGTCGTCAGAGTCTATCAAAGGATAGTCTTCTTAGTGAGGATAGGTGACAAATCATCATCATAGAGTCATAGAGTGCTGAAACAGGCTCTGGATAATGGACTTTCTAACCAACAGACCCCAGTCTGTTAGGTTAGACAAGCACACCTCTTCAACCCTCACCCTGAACACCGGCGTTCCACAAGGCTGTGTGCTGAGCCCCCTCCTCTACTCCCTCTTCACCTACGACTGCACACCTGTACATGGTACTAACACCATCATCAAGTATGCAGATGATACAACGGTGATTGGCCTCATCAGCAACAACGATGAGTCGGCCTATAGGGAGGAGGTCCAGCTCCTAGCAGCATGGTGCGCTGACAACAACCTGGCCCTTAACTCCAAGAAGACCAAGGAGCTCATTGTAGACTTCAGGAAGTCTAGGGGCGGCACGTACACCCCTATCCACATTAACGGGACGGAGGTGGAACGTGTCTCCAGCTTCAGGTTCCTGGGGGTCAACATCTCCGATGACCTCTCTTGGACCCACAATACCTCAACTCTGGTCAAGAAGGCTCACCAGCGTCTCTTCTTCCTGAGGAGACTGAAGAAGGCCCATCTGTCTCCTCAGATTCTGGTGAACTTCTACAGCTGCACCATCGAGAGCATCCTTACCAACTGCATCACAGTATGGTATGGCAACTGCTCTGTCTCCGACCGAAAAGCACTGCAGAGGGTGATGAAAATTGCCCAACGCATCACCGGTTCCTCGCTCCCCTCCATTGAGTCTGTCCAAAGCAAGCGTTGTCTGCGAAGGGCGCTCAGCATCGCCAAGGACTGCTCTCACCCCAGCCACAGACTGTTTACCCTCCTACCATCCGGGAGGTGCTACAGGTCTCTCCGTTGCCGAACCAGCAGGTCCAGGAACAGCTTCTTCACTGCAGCTGTCACACTACTCAACAATGTACCTCGGTGACTGCCAATCACCCCCCCCCCCCCGGACATTCCTCCCACAGGAAAAACACTATGACTGTATGCATGTAAATAGATTTATTTATTGAAATCATATTCTATGTCGCTCTTCCAGGCAGATGCTAACTGCATTTCGTTGTCTCTGTACACTGCCAATGACAATTAAAGTTGAATCTGAGGCTCTTCGGCCGAACTTGCCCACACTGACCAACATGCCCCATCTACACTAGTCCCACCTGCCCGCATTTGACACATATCCCTGCAAACCTGTCCTATCCATGTAACTGTCTAACTGTTTCTAAAACATTGGGATAGTCCCAGACTCAACTACCTCCTGTGGCAGCTTGTTCCATACACCCATCACACTTTGTGTGAAAAAGTTACCCCTCAGATTCCGATTAAATTTTCCCCTTCACCTTAAACCTATGTCCTCTGGTTCTCAATTCTTCTACTGCGGGCATGAGATTCTGTGCGTTTACCCAATCTATTCCTCGCATGATTTTATAGCCCTCTATAAGATCACTCCTGCGCTCCAAAGAATGGAGCCCGCCCAACCTTTCCCTATATTTCAGACCCTCATTTCCTGGCAACCACCTCGTAAATCTTGTCTCTTTCCAGCTTGACAACATCTTTCCTATAAGGTTAATTCCTGGGATGGTGGGATTGCCATATGCTGAGAGAATGGAGCGGCTGGGCTTGTATACTCTGGAATTTAGAAGGATGAGAGGGCATCTTATTGAAACATATAGGATTATTAAGGGTTGTGTCACCCTAGAAGCAGGAAACATGCTCCCGATGTTGGGGGAGTCCAGAACCAAGGGCCACAGTTTAAGAATAAGGGGTAAGCCATTTTGCACAGTGATGAGGAAACACTTTTTCACACAGAGAGTTGTGAGTCTGTGGAATTCTCTGCCTCAGAGGGCGGCGGAGGCCGGTTCTCTGGATACTTTCAAGAGAGAGCTCGATAGGGTTCTTAAAGATAGTGGAGTCAGGGGATATGGGGAGAAGGCAGGTACGGGGTACTGATTGTGGATGATCACATTGAATGGTGGTGCTGGCTCGAAGGGCCGAATGGCCTACTCCTGCACCTATTGTCTATTGTCTATTGTCTAACAAAGTGCCCAGAACTGAAGACAAGTATGGGCAAATATTGTCCGGATAGGATGATTGAAGATGCTGGATGCAGCGCCACACATGAGCTACAATACCCTGACGTGATGCAGGAACTTTGAACAATGACCACCTTCCGGTAGACAGTATTACAGGCAGAGGCTGCGCTAATTGTGTACTGACAGCAGTCCCAGGGAAATCAGTCTCAATATCCCTGACTCCAGCAAAAAAAAAAATCAAACCAAGTGCCTTTTGGTCAAATGATTTTATAATGATATCCATCAGTAAATCACATATTTGGACTCAGCATAACCAGACTCCTCTGCAACATAGGGTGCATTTCATAGATTGAAAAATGGAATTATAAAGCAATTGAAGGGCATAAAGCACTATTTAAGTGAAAGCAGATGAATGAGCAGAAAATTAATAGCCTGGAGCAGTTATACAAATGTTGTTTACAAAATGCATTAGGCTTTTGAATAGCAAATTTCATTAGGAGCCAAAAAATGGGCAATCTGATCTATCATCTTTCTTACCATTTTATGCTGAAGTCGATCATCTGAAGATGTAGATGGATTGTGCTCTGACCTATTATGCCAGTCCCCGAAGCAAAGGTTATATTTCTTATTGCTTTGCATTTGAAGATTACACTAATTTCTTCCTGCCACTCATTTCAGAAACCTTGGCAGCTTTTATACATGATGTAAATATATGAAGTATGTTGATAAAAAGGCAAGCCCAGTATTTATGTGGCGCCTCAGGGATCGGGTAATGGAGTGACGGAGCTGTTCAGAGCAGAAGTAGGCTCGTTGGCCCACTACTTCCTTCATTTCTCTTGACAGGGACAAATAGCTAAGATCATGTTCATCGAGGACAGCACAGTGGCAGAATTGCTGCCTCACAGCGCCAGGGACCCAGGTTCAATCCTGACCATGGGTGCCAGTCTGCACGGAGCTTGTATGTTCTCACCGTGACCTGCATGAATTCTCTCCAGGATATCTGGTTTTTTCCTACCCTTCAAGTTTGGTTATTTGATTATTTGGCTTGGCATAATTGTAAATTGTCCCTAATGTGTATATGATAGTATTAGTGTGTGGGGATCACTGGTCGGCACAGACTCACAGTGGGCTGAAGGGCATCTTTCTGTGCTGTACTTCCAAACTAAACTAAACTAGATAACTGAATCCAGGGAGAGCCAGCTGACTGGATACAGAATTTGATTCATGGAGGGAATTTAGTCAGGGGGTGGTGAATCTGTGGGATTATTTGCCATAGAAGGCCGGAGAGGAAATGTCATTGGATATTTTTAAGGCAGAGATAGATAGATTCTTGGTTAGTATGGGTGTCAGGGGTTATGGGAAGAAAGCAGGAGAATGGGGTTAGGAGGGAGAGATAGATTAGCGATGATTGAATGGCAGAATAGACTTAATGGGGCGAATGACCTAATTCTACTATTCCTTATGACCTTATGAAGCAGAGAGTTGTGGTTTTGGACTGGAGACCTTTGACGAGTGGTGTGTCTCAGAGATCGGTGGTGGGCCCATTGTTGTTTGCAGTTTTTATATCAACTAACTGGATGAGAATGTGTAAGGCACGATTAGCAAGTTTGTAGCTGACACTAAAGTGGATGGTATAATGCTGTTTAACACAGGAAATTCAACTCAGGGCCGGACCGTTCACCGTGAGGGCCCTGTGGGGTGCTGTAGAGCAGAGGGACATAGGAGTACAGGTATAAAGTTCCCTGAAACATAGAAAATAGAAAATAGGTGCAGGAGGAGGCCATTCAGCCCTTCGAGCCAGCACCGCCAGTCATTGTGATTATGGCTGATCGTCCCCTATCAATAACCCGTGCCTGCCTTCTCCCCATATCCCTTAACTCCACTAGCCCCTAGAGCTCTACCTAACTGTCTCTTAAATCCGTCCAGTGACTTAGCCTCCACTGCCCTCTGTGGCAGGGATTTCCATAAATTCACAACTCTCTGGGTGGAAACGTTTTTTCTCACCTCAGTCTTAAATGACCTCCCCTTTATTCTAAGACTGTGGACCCCTAGTTCTGGACTCGCCCAACGTTGGGAAATTTTCTCCTGCATCTAGCTTGTCCAGTCCTTTTGTCCTAATCCTTCTAAACTCCAGTGAATATTCCTTTTCTCCAGAGATGCTGCCTGACCCGCTGAGTTGCTCCGGCCTTTTGTGTCTATCTTTGGTTTAAACCAGCATCTGCAGTTCCACCCTACACAAACATTGAACTACTGTGGTCGAGTTTAAATAGGGGGAGTCTTGACTCTTAACTGGGGTGTGTGCTGCCCAGGCGAAATATGAGGTGCTGTTCCTCCACTTTGCGCTGGGCCTCACTCTGACAATGGATGAGGCCCAGGCCCAATTACCTGGCAGGGGAACGGCCGTGATCAAAAAGGTGGTTCTGCCTGGAAGAGTCTATCCCATTCAATCCAATTTGAGATACCAGCTAGTCTTCACCCTACCATAGTTACCCAACCAGACGCAACTACATTTAAGGTAGCTCTTCTTCTCCAAGGACCCTTTTTTGCTTAAGTCCACCCTCCGCCACCTCCAGTTTAAATTCCATTTGGAATATTTTGCAGGACCAAGAACCAAGAACCAAGAATACAAGCCTAGTCTTTTCAATCTTTCCTCATATGACAGTCCCGCCATCCCAGGGATCAATCTCGTGAACCTACACTGCACTGAAAATGGCGTCACAGCTACCTGTGACCTGTGAACACCATAGGATGTTCAAGGAAGCTTTTGGTACATTGGCCTTCATCAGTTGCTTGGGCATCTTATAGTGTAAAGATTGATTTCTCTAATTTCAAGTATCCCTTGCATTTCCGCTCTCTTAGTCCCTCTCCCACTCTAGTTGGCCTGCTAATCCCACTGTTCATGTCCCTTCATTATCACCTCCTCCACAGCCAACAATAGACCATTGTGGACTCATTGGCCATCGGTGCCACCCCTGATTGGTTCTGTACCTGTTCATACCCTCTATTTTCCCTCTCCCCTGACTCAGACTGTAGAAGGGTCTCGACCCGAAACATCACCCATTCCTTTTCTCCAGAGATACTGCTTGGCCCATGAGTTACTCCAGCGTATTGTGTCTATCTAAAGATTAGACCAATTGTTTTGGTTAGTGTTGTTTGTGTGTGGCTTCTCCCTGGCAACGGAGGAGGCCCTGCACAGAATGGTCAGCATTTGAATGGGAAGGGGAATGAAAATGGTTGACAACAAGGAGATCCCAGAATTTCATTTTGATTCATCTTACCCATACCATCAATTGGAAGATTCCACAGAAGAACGTAGAACGGTAATACTCCAGAGTGCAACGAACTGATAACAAAACCATAGAAGGCTAATGTGTTTGGAACCTAATGTTTGGCCACTTAGCAGTGGTCAATGATGATGCTCAGTGTAATGATGGAGCACTCACAGAGTGAAGGTCAGACCACATTCACAGTAACAAGCTTTCTAGTCAACAATACAATACAATACTATACGATAGAACTTTATTTATCCCAGGAGGAAAATTGATCTGCCAACAGTCATAAAACACAAGATACATGAAACATGAAATTAAAGTGATCCTAAGGCAAGGAACTGCAGATGATGGTTCACCAAAAAAAAAGGCAAAGTGCTGGAGTAACTCATCGGGTCAGGCAGCTTCTCTGGAGAACACGGAAAGGAGACGCTTCGGGTCGGAACCCATCTAAAAATTACATCATGGGCTAATTGAGAGATTCTGCAGCCTAAGTCGCTGAGTCATACAGCATGGAAAAAAAGCCCTTCGGCTCAACTCAATCAAAGATAGGCCGATGGTCTCCGATGAGGTAGATAGTAGTTCCACACTGCTATCTGGTTACAGTAGGGTTTTTCAGTCACCTGATAACCATCCTACTGTAACCAGAGAGCAGTTCTGAACAACTATTTACCTCATCGGGGACCTTTGGGCTATCTTGGATCAGACTTTACTGGCTTTATCTTGCACTAAAATGTATTCCCCTATCATGCATCTGTACACTGTGAATGGGTCAATTGTAATTGTGTATTGTCTTTCCACTGGCTGGTTAGCAGGCAACAAAAGCTTTTCACCATAACTCATGCACACGTGACAATAAACTAAACTAAACCAAACTAACCTCGTCCATGCCGATCAAGATGCCCCATCTAAGCTTGTCCCATCAGCCTACAGTTGACCTTCTCTAAAGTTGGTATCTCTCTAAATCTTTCCTACCCTTATACCTGTGCAAATGTATTTTAAACTCACCTTTCCATGTTCTCTAGAGATGCAGACTGACCAGATGAGTTACTCCAGCTTTTGTGAGTTTTTTTTGTAAACCATCATCCTTGTTTCTCGACATCACTTTGATTTTTTGCTTGCCTGACCTGCTGAGCATTTCGACCATTTCCTGATATTGGTTTTGTGGAAGCCATTTTGGATAGGTGACTTGGCTCATTGACATCCTCTGATGGCTCATTCTATATACCCACCATTCTCTTGGCGAAAAGGTTGCCCCTCAGATTTCAATTAAATCTTTCCCCTCTCACCTTAAAACAATGCCCTCTCTTGATTACCCTATCCAAGAAATAGATCACTCACCCAATCTATCCCTCTCCAAAACACTTCAACTGAGGCCTCACCATCATCTTCTATAAGTTCTAGGAGCAGAATTAGGCCATTCGGCTCATTAAGTCTACTCCACCATTCAATCATGGCTGATCTATCCTTCCCTCTCTACCCCATTCTCCTGCCTTCTCCCCATAACCCCCAACACTCTTACAGTAAAACTAGAATTTAACAGACATTCCCATCTTCCCAACAAAATGGATGGGAAGAGTTTCAATTACTTTAGGCCAAATGCAGGCAAATGTGAAGAGCTCACTATGCCAACTTGGTCGTCATGGACAAGGTAGGCCGAAGGGCCTGATTCCATGTTGAACACCTGTATTTCTTTATAACATTCCCACTTCTATACTCAATTCCCTGACTGATGAAGAGCATAGAGTTTTAGATTGTGATATGGGGAATTGTCTATGGCAGTGAAGGTGGAACTGACATTTGTGCGATTGCTTTATAAACAAGGCACTGAGGCAGTTCATTGTGTGAGAAGGAACTACAGCTGGTGGTTTAAACCGAAGATAGAGACAAAAAGCTGGCAGCATCTCTGGAGATAAGGAATGGGTGATGTTTCAGGTCAAGACCCTTCTTAAGACTGGATAGGAATAATGGAAACGAGAGATATAGACGATGATGTAGAGAGATAAAGAACAATGAAAGATATGCAAATAAGTAACAATGATAAAGCAAACAGGCCATCGTAAGCTGTTCGTAGGGTGAAAATGAGAAGCTGGTGAGACTTGGGTGGGGAAGGAATTGAGAGAGAGGGAATGCCGGGGCTACCTGAAGTGAGAGAAATCAATATTCATACCGCAAGCTGCCCAAGCGAAATATGAGATGCTGTTCCTCCAATTTGCGTTTAACCTCACTCTGACAATGGAGGAGACCGAGGACAGAAAGGTCTGTGTAGGAATGGGAAGGAGAATTAAAGTGTCCAGCAACCGGGAGGTCAGGTTGGTTCACGTGGGCTGTACGATCCCCAGTCTGCGTTTGGTCTTGCCAATGTATAAGAGTCCACATCTGCGCTAAATGAGGTTGGAGGAGTTGCAAGTGAACCTCTGCCTAACCTGAAAGGACTGTCGGGGTCCCTGGACAGTCGAGGGAGGAGGTATAGTGACAGGTGTTGCATCTTCTGCGGTTGCGGGGGGAAGGTACCTGGGGAGAGGGTAGTTTGGGTGGGAAGGGATAACCAGAGAGTTGTGGAGGGAACGGCTTCTGTGGAAGGTGGAAAAGGGTGGAGATGGAAAAATGTGGCTAGTGGTGGGATCATGTTAGAGGTGGTGGAAATTTTGATGGATTATGTGTTGTATGCGACGGCTGATGGGGTGGAAGGTGAGGACCAGGGGACTAAGTCTCTTTTCCGACTAAGTGGAGGGAGAGCAAGGATGGAGCTGCAGGGAACTGTGGAGACATGAGTGAGGATCTATGATGGGAGAGGGAACCCCCGTTCCCTAAAGAATGGGGACATTTTGGATGTTCCAGTGTGGAACAACTTATCTTGGGCGCAGATGTGGCGTAGGTGGAGGAATTGGGAATAGGGGATAGAATCTTTACAGGAAGCAGGGTGGGAAGAAGTGTACTTGAGATAGTTGTGGAAGTCAGTGGGTTTGTAATAGACGTCAGTCAATAGTCTATCTCCTGTGACGGAGACTGTGAGATGAAGAAAGGGGAGGGAGGTGTCAATTCAAGTCAATTAGAGTGCAGGATGGAAATTGGTGGTGAAGTAGACGAAGTCTAAGAGTTCTGCATGGGTGCAGGAGGTAGCACCATTGTTGGGTTGTGTGGCCATTGTCTCAGGCAGGTGATACTGTGCACTATGTACAAACTTCGCCCATCCCGCTACCCAATCTGTTTATAACAAAACTCTGTGCCTATTATTGTACCTGAAGGGCGGCATGGTGGCGCAGCGGTAGCGTTGCTGCCGTACAGCGCCAGAGACCCGGGTTCCTTCTTGACTGTGGGTGCTGTCTGTACGGAGTTTGCACGTTCTCCCTGTGAGCACGTGGGTTTTCTCCATGTGCTCTGGTTTTCTCCCACATCCCAAAGACGCGCAGGATTGTAGGTTAATTGGCTGCTAATAGTCAGGATAGATCTAGTGTATGGGTGATTGTTGGTCTGCGCAGACTCGGTGGGCTGAAGTGCCTGTTTCCACGCTGTATCTCCAAACTAATCTAAACTAAACTGAAACTTGTAAATTACCTCTTCATTCCCGCTAATTCCAATGAGACTCTAAGTGCAGTAGCCTTGATTGTTGCTGCAGATTAAGTAAGCCTCACATCCAGAAATGATGTCCATATTTATCCTGCACTAATTAGTCCAGAACCAGTGAAATCTAATTGGAGGCCCCACAAAATGGTTTGACAGGGAATGCCATCTCTAAACAGCATGCTTGCATTTTCCCAGTCTCCACGATATTAAAAAAAACAAATCAATTATTATCGACACTATCCTCGGAAATCTCACAGGATCCCCAGGGCACGTCAGCATCCACTAACAGTAACTCCCTCAGGCTTTCGGTCTTCAAGGAACAATGAACTCCAATTGACATTGAGAGAAAGGAATGACTTGGGCTGTTTGCACTCCAGCTTTGCTGCATTTTTCATATTGTGATCAGTCAGATACTGTACAATGGATTATCATTCCCAGCAGGTCAACTGTATTTTATCTCAACACTAGTGCCATAGAGTGATGGGGTCATAGAATCACACAGTGTGGAAGCAGACCCTTCGGCCCAACTTTCCCACACTTTCCATCTATACAAGCCCCACCTGTCAGCGTTTGGCCCATATCTGTCCTATCCATGTACCTGTCTAATTGTTTCTTATATGTTGCAATAGTCCCTGCCTCAACTACCTCCTCAGCATGGGCGGAAATCACTTTTAAAACATGGGGGGGACACAATGAGGCCTGACATCGTGGACATGCAGCCCGTAACCCAAAATCATCCGGCCCGCAGGCGTTTTTTTTTTTCAATTAGTTTTCGCCACCTGGGAACTGCAGCCAGTCCCGGGAACGTGAGCTGATCTGGGAACTGCAGCCATTCCCGGGTCACGCAAGCGACCTGGGCACTATAGCTAGACCTGCAAACTGACCTGGGTGCTGCAGCCAGTCCCGGGGTAGGTGAGCCGACCTGGGCGTGCCGACACCCTGGGAACTGCGGGTCCTTTGGCCCACCGTGTCCGCGCCGACCAGCAATCACCCCGTACACAAGCACCATCCGACAAACTAGGGACAATTTACAATTTACCGAAGCACTTAACCTACAAACCTGCACGCTTTTGAAGTGTGGGGCAGGTGAGCCTGGGCGCTACAGCCCGTCCCGGGGCAGGCGAGCTGACCTGGGCGCTACATTTTCCTTGAACCAAAGCGGTTTTGCAGCAACATGTTTCACAATTCATGGGGGGGATTGTCCCCCACCTCTCAAAACATGGGGGGGGGACAGGTCCTCGTCCACCATAGACTGGCAACATCCTCGTAAATCTTCTCCATACGCTTTCCAACTTGACAACATCTTTTCTAGAACATGATGCCCAGAACTGAACACAATATTCCAAATGCGGCCTCACCAATGTCGTACACAACTACAACATGACCTCCCGACTTGTTTACTCAATAGAGTATAGCCCAATAAGCTCTTTAAAGTACCTTCCATAACACGGGTGGGCCATGTGGTGCTGGAGGTCAGACGAACCACCGAGAACAAAGGGGAACCCGGTGTGGGGGGACCGCAGAGATCCAAGAGGGACAACAAATGGAGTGTGTTAAGATTGGTTTGTGTAAAATGGAATACTTTGTCTGTGCCCTTTATGTGGTGACTCTTTGCCCTTTATGTGGTGACTCTTTGCCCTTTATGTGGTGACTCTTTGCATACCCTGTGTATGTAAAACAAAGAAGATCACAGAGACTTGTCACATGTGACAATGGCTCGATTGTAATCATGTATTGTCTTTCCGCTGACTGGATAGCACGCAACAAAAGCTTTTCACTGTACCTCGCTACATTTGACAATAAACTAAACTGAAGTGAAACTATCATTCATTCATAACAGCCCTCTCCTGCTTCCCTCCACACCCCCTACACCATTCACTTACTTTATGCTAAATGAGGTTCAGTCAGTTAAGTGATAATAAATATATTAATCAAACTGAGCTCCACGAAGTAGAGATACCCCGTGCTGACTTGTTCTGATATAAGAATTTGTCTTATGCCTCAACCAAACATCATCTCTAATCTCATAAATCAAACAAAACCTCTCCACCTTAGAGGGATATGGGTCAAACACAGGCAGGTGAGACTAGTGTAGATGGGGCATGTCTGTCGGTGTGGGCAAGTTGGGCCGTGGGGCCTGTTTCCACGCTGTATGGCTCTATGAATTATAACCATTTAAATAATCTATGGGATGTGCTGCCTCAAAAAGGCAGCCCATATCATCAAAGTAAGTAAGTAAGTTTATTGACCAAGTATTCACATACAAGGAATTTGCCTTGGTGCTCCACCCACAAGTAACAACATGACATACAGTGACAGTTACGAATGACTCAGAAAAGACTAAACATTAATAATAATCTTTGTAGGGTTTTCACAGACGACATAAATGAACAAACACATACAAAACAGCAAGGAGCAGTACACCATGGCCGCCATAGCCGGTGCCAGCAGCAGCAAACAACAGCAGCTACACTGCAAGCAGCTACACTGCAAGAACTCACACCACCTTGGCCCTGCTTTCATTTTACGCCTTCCATCGGGAAGAAGAAAAGTCTGAAAACCAAGACCACCAAGTTCTGGAATCTCTTCTTCCCACCAACCATCAGACTCTTTAACAATATTACACACAACATTAGAGTCATAGAGTCATAGAGTGATGCAGTGTGGAAACAGGCCCTTCGGCCCAACTAGCCCACACCGACCAGCTTGTCGCAGCTTCACACCAGTCCCACCTGCCTGCGTTTGGTCAATGTCCCTCGAAACATGTCCTATCCATCCACTCACCTCAACTATAAACTTTTATGGCTCATCTATGGTTGCACTGAAGATTTTTGCACTAGGTTATTTTATTTTAATTTAGTCAGGATTGAATCCAGGTCTCAGGCGCTGTAAGGCACCAACTCTACCACTGCACCCCTGCATCACCCATTGTAGCTGCTTAACTTTTCCAAAGTGGTCTAAATGGAAAACAAAACACAGTAAATTGGGTTGGGAAAAGTAGATGTGATATGAATCCATTTGTGACACCAAGGGAGAGGTTGAGTAGGCTGGGTCTCTATTCTATGAAGCACAGGAGGATGAGGGGGATCTTATAGCGGTATACAAAATCATGAGAAGAATAAATCGGGTACATGCACAGTCTTTTACCCAGATTTGGGGAATTGAGAACCAGAGGGCACAGGTTCAAGGTGAAGGAGAAGGGGAAAAGATTAAATGGGAATCCGATGGGTAACAGTTTCACACAGAGGATGGAGGGTGTATAGAACAAGCTGCCAGAGGAGGTAGTTGAGGCTGGGACTATCGCATCATTTAATAAACAGTTGGGCAGGTACATGGATATCACTGGTTTGGAGGGATATGGACCAAGCTCAGGCAAGTGGGACTAGGGTAGCTGGGATATTGTTGACCGGTGTGGGCAAGTTGGGCTGAAGGGCCTGTTTCTACATTATATCACTCTATGACTAAGTGACACCACTAGGCCACTGTATTAACTGGCTGTATAACTGTCCCTGGGTCTTCATTATGTAACCTTTATAGAGTTTTATATATAGCTCTCATTGATGTGATCAGCTACAGATTCTTGTGGTTTTTCCACTGCATTAGCTTAATGGACCATTGTTGACTATATTGATTTCAATATTCAGGATGATTGATCACAGTTGTACACAATGTTGCTGAGGCCACATTTGGAGAATTGTGTTCAGTTTTGGTCACAGGGCCAGAGGAAGGAAGTTGTTACGCTGGAAAGAGTGCATGGAAGATTTACGAGGATGTTGACAGGACTTGAGGGCCTGAGCTATTGGGAAAGTTTGGGAAGCCTAGGACGTTACACCTTGGAGCAGAGGAAGATGAGGGGTGATCATCTCAGCATTAAGGTGAGAGGGAAAAGATTTTATAGGAAGCTGAGGGGCAACTTTTTCACACAAAGGGTGGTGGGCACATGGAATGAGCTGCCAGAGGAGGTGGTTGAGACAGGGACTATAACAAAATATAACAGGCATTTTGACAGGTACCTGGACAGGCAAGGTTGAGAGGGATATGGCCCAAATGCAGGCAGTTCAGACTAATGTAGATGGGGCATCATGGTCGGAGTGGGCAAGTTGGGCTGAAGGGCTAGAGTCCATGCTGTATGACTCAATGACTGATTTTTTTAGTGTAGTTTAGTTTAGAGATATAATGTGAAAACAGGGCACTTCTTCCCACTGTGCCCACGCTGACCACTGTTATTCCACTATCGCAGCATACTCACTAGGGACAATTTACAGAAGCCAATTAACCTACAAACGTGCATGTCTTTGGAGTGTGAGCATCCGGAGAAACCCCATGCGGTGACGGGGAGAACGGGCAAACTCCGTACAGACAGCACCCGTAGTCAGGATCAAACGAGGGCTTCTGGCGCTGTAAGGCAGCAACTCTACCGCTGCGCCACCGTGCTGCCACTGATGAGGCATTAAATGCAAATGTCTATTGCTATGTCTCTGCACAGGTAAAGGAGAAGGAGCCAACAGGAAAAAAGTCTCCCACCGCATTCCTCGCCTCAGATGCTGCTCGACAGTTGTGTCCCTCCTGCAGTTTGTTTCTGTTGCAGTGAAATAAAAGTAACCTTTACCATATCCCTATTTTTTTCAGTCCCATTCAAATGAATGGGCTTGGTGTCTCCATATCATATCCATCTTGCAAGTTCAGTCGGCTGATTCCATATAACCATATAATCATATAACAATTACAGCACGGAAACAGGCCATCTCGGCCCTAAAAGTCCGTGCCGAACACTTATTTCCCTGGCCTAATTACCACTGGAAGAGCCTAAAGGGCCTGACCTACTCTACGAGCTAATTCAAGAGTTCTCCCGAGTTTCTCCTGATTCGGAGTATTACGGTAATAGCCGCTCGTAGGCACACGGAGCTCTCGTGGACATTTTTCAACATGTTGAAAAATCTTCACGAGCTTACCGCATTTCCCGAGTACCTGCCGTTAGCGTTACGAGCCGCTAAGAGACGTCTCGAGCTCCGACGTACCCGATACTTACATTCTACGTGCTTAACACGAGTTTGATTTTTTTTTAACTTGGGAGAGCTCTTGAATTAGCTCGTACAGTGGGACTGGTCCATAACAAGACAGACAAAGTTGGCTACAACATCAATATTTTGAGTCGGCATAAGTGAGTCAATGAATATCATTAAAGTCCTGTTATTATCAAATCATTATGCTTGCCAAAACCCGAAGAATTTGGTTACTGATTCATCGTTGGTTTAACACTAACTTAGAAAGTGAGAAGTGAGTAATCATCACCGAGGCACCGAGACATAGCAAACACAGTATCAACAAAATGTCCTGCCACATTGACAAGAGATATTAAACTTAGTCTTTGGTGGTTGTAATAGACAATAGGTGCAGGAGTAGGCCATTTGGCCCTTCGAGCCAGCACCGCCATTCAATGTGATCATGGCTGATCATCCCCAATCGGTACCCCGTTTCTGCCTTCTCCCCATATCCCCTGACTGCGCTATTTTTAAGAGCTCTATCTAGCTCTCTCTTGAAAGCATCCCGAGAACCTGGCTCCACCACCCTCTGAGGCAGAGAATTCCACAGACTCACCACTCTCTGTGAGAAAAAGTGATTCCTCGTCTCCGTTCTAAATGGCTTACTCCTTATTCTTAAACTGTGGCCCCTGGTTCTCGACTCCCCCAACATCGGGAACATATTTCCTGCCTCTAGCATGTCCAAGGACATAAGAAACAGGAGTGGGAATAAAGAAGGATCTCGACCCGAAACGTCACCCATTCCTCCTCTCCCGATGCTGCCTGTCCCACTGAGTACTCCAGCGTTTTGTGTCTATCTTCGGTTTAAACCAGCGATTGCAGTTCCCTCCTACACATTTTGTCTCCTCCACTGCAAAATTTTCTCATGGTAAGTCCTTGAGGAAATATCCTCCTCCTCTCCGACGAGAGTTCAGGCATCAGTCAGAAACAGGGTCTCGACCTGAAAAGTCACCCGTTCCTTCTCTCTGGAGTTGCTGTCTTTCTAGCAACAAGCTAACTGGCTGCTTGAGCCTGCTCTGCCATCCAACATGATCGATGCTGATCTTGTCCCCAACATCATTTTCCATCCCTATCACAATATCCCTGTGATGTCCAAGGTGACACAGCCACGCAGCGGTAGAGTTGCTGCCTTACAGCGCCAGAGACCCGGGTTCAATCCTGACTATGGGTGCTGTCTGCATGGAGTTTGCACATTCTCCCCGTGACCGCATGCGTCTTCTCTGGGTGCTCTGGTTTCCTCCTACACTCCGAAGACGTACAGGTTTATACATTAATTGGCATTGGTGAAATTGTAAATTGTCCTTAGTATATATAAGATAGTGCTAGTGTGCGGGGGTTGGTGGTCGGCATGGACTCGGTGGGCCGAAGGGCTTCTTTCCGGCCAAAAACTACACTAAATGCGAATGGTATGTTAGCTTTCATAGCAAAAGGATTTGAGTATAGGAGCAGGGAGGTTCTGCTGCAGTTGTACAGGGTCTTGGTGAGACCACACCTGGAGTATTGCGTACAGTTTTGGTCTCCAAATCTGAGGAAGGACATTATTGCCATAGAGGGAGTGCAGAGAAGGTTCACCAGACTGATTCCTGGGATGTCAGGACTGTCTTATGAAGAAAGACTGGATAGACTTGGTTTATACTCTCTAGAATTTAGGAGATTGAGAAGGGATCTTATAAAAGCTTACAAAATTCTTAAGGGGTTGGACAGGCTAGATGCAGGAAGATTGTTCCCGATGTTGGGGAAGTCCAGGACAAGGGGTCACAGCTTAAGGATAAGGGGGAAATCCTTTAAAACCGAGAAGAGAAAAACTTTTTTCACACAGAGAGTGGTGAATCTCTGGAACTCTCTGCCACAGAGGGTAGTTGAGGCCAGTTCATTGGCTATATTTAAGAGGGAGTTAGATGTGGCCCTTGTGGCTAAAGGGATCAGGGGGTATGGAGAGAAGGCAGGTACGGGATACTGAGTTGGATGATCAGCCATGATCATATTGAATGGCGGTGCAGGCTCGAAGGGCCGAATGGCCTACTCCTGCACCTATTTTCTATGTATCTATGTATCTAAACTAAAATAATTCTATCGATCTTAGATGGATTGCAATCAATTATCAAGCCTCCACAGCCTTCTAACTAACTTTGCAATGAATAAGATTTTAGACTTATTAGACTTAAAGAGATACAGCGCAGAAACAGGCCCTTCGGCCCTCCAAGACCACGCTGACCAGCGATCACTCGGAGAAATCCCACTTGGTCACAGGTACAAACTCCTCACCCGTAGTGAGGATCAAATCTAGGTCATTGGCGTTGTAAGGCAGCAACTCTACCACTGTACCACTGTGCCACCCCTACGATCCCCATTGAAACTCCTTACTCTCACTATAAAACTATAACCTCTTGCTTTAGACACTCCTACCATGAGAAACAGACACTATCTACCTATCTATCCCTCATTAAACTTTATATAGCTTGAACGTCTCACCTCTCAACCCCTTTGGTCCATAGAAAACAGATCTAGTCTATTCAAAGGGACACAAAGATCAAGTTCAAATTCACATTTACTGTCACATGCACCAATTAAGGTACAGTGATATTTGAGTTACCATACAGCCATACAGGTAAAAAAGAACACAATACACGATAATTTTAACATAAACATCCACCACAGTGGAATCAACATTCCTCACTGGGATGGAAGGTATTAATGTTCAGCCATCTTCCTCCTTTGTTCACCCGTGGTCGAGGCTGTTGAACCCTCAGCATTGCCGTTGCCGACGATCTACTGTTCAGGTTCTCTCGTTGGGATGATGGAAACTCCGGCGTTGGGACGGATCGGATTACTCCATGGCATGGAGCTCCCGAGTCGGCCTCTTCTTACCGGAGACTGCGGCTTCACGGTGTTAGAGTCCACAGGCCCCGCGGTCGGAGCACTTCCACAGCGCTCCTCGGCAAAGGATCCTCGACTCCACGATGGTAAGTCCACCCCGCGCTTGCAGCTTGAAGCTCTGGGCCGGTTTCCAGGAAAGGCCACACCAATCCCAGTTGTTAGGCCGCAGGGGGGGGGGGGGGAACGGAGATGCAACACGGCAAAATATCACATCTCTGTCGAGGTAGGTGACATAGAAACATAGAAACATAGAAAATAGGTGCAGGAGTAGGCCATTCAGCCCTTCAAGCCTGCACCTCCATTCAATGTGATCATGGCTGATCATCCAACTCAGTATCCTGTACCTGCCTTCTCTCCATACCCCCTGATCCCTTTAGCCACAAGGGCCACATCTAACTCCCTCTTAAATATAGCCAATGAACTGGCCTCAACTACCCTCTGTGGCAGAGAATTCCAGAGATTCACCACTCTCGGAAAAAATGACGGAAAAAGTTTCCCTCGATTCCCCCCCCCCCCCCCTCCCCACCCCCCCCCCACCCCCACATAAAACTTAACGAGAAACATTAAAACATACATTTAAGACACATTAAAATTAACAAAAAAAGTTGAAATTACACACAGGCTGCTGGCGAGGCTGCCATCGCAGTGTTAACATGCTGGAGGAACCCAATAGGTCAGGCAACATCTCTGGAGAACTTGGTAGCTGACGTTTTGGGTCGAGACCCTTCTTCAGACTGGGAACAAATGTTTTAATGTCATTGTAATATTGTTCCAAAAATTGTCCCTATTGTGTGTAGGTTAATGTTAGTGTGCAGGGATTGCTGGTCGGCATGGACTCGGTAGGCCGAAGGGCCTGTTTCCACACTGTAAATTAAACTAAACTAAATAAGTTGCAGGTACACAAAAATGCTGGAGAAACTCAGCGGGTGCAGCAGCATCTATGGAGTGAAGGAGATAGGTAACGTTTCGGACTGAAACCCTTCTTCAGACTCCACTGTGGACAAATAAGTTGCAGGCCTTGTTAACGACCCTTTTTACCGTTGTTGCCACTTTCTGTGAATAATGTACTCATAATACAACATGTCCTTGCTGAACAACACACCCCAGGGCTCTAACATTCATTGTGTATGTCTTACCCCAGGGAGTATTGTTGAAAATGCATCATTTCATACATGCCGCAGTTAAATTCCATCTGCCATTCCTTTGCTCGTTTTCCCAGTTGGACAACATCCCATCATTACCTGAGACAACCCTTTGCAATGTCCACTTGACCACCAATTTTGATGTCATGCTTAAGGCTGAGAAAATGCTCCAACTAGTGGGCGACACAGTGGAGCGGCGGTAGAATTGCTGCCTTATGGTGCTCACAGCCCCAGAGACCCGGGTTCGATCCTGACTACGGGTGCTTGTCTGTACGGAGTTTGTACATTCTCCTCGTAAACGTGGGGTTTCTCCGAGATCTTCGTTTTTCTCCCACACTCCAAAGATGTACAGGTTTGCAGGCTTGGTACAATTGTAAAATGTCTCTAGTGTGTGTAGATAGCGTTAATGTGCGGGGGTCGCTGGTCGGTACAGACTCGGTGGGCCAAAGGGCCTGTAGCTCTAAACAAAACTAAACTGAACTCAGAGGGTCAGACAGATCTGACCCTGCTGTCTGACCCAATGAGTTCCCCAGCTTTATGTGTCAATCTTCAGTTTAAAGTAGCATCTGCAGTTCCTTCCTCCACAACCCTTCATTTATGTTCATCATAAGATCATAAGATCATAAGAGATAGGAGCAGAATTAGGTATGGCTGATCTATCTCTTCCTCCTAACCCCATTCTCCTGCCTTCTCCCCAAAACCACTGACACCCGTACTAATAAAGAATCTATCTATCTCTGCCTTAAATATATCCACTCAGTTTGCCTCCATAGCCTGCTGAGGCAAAGAATTCCACAGATTCACCAACCTCTGGTTAACGAAATTCCGCCTCATCTCCTCCCTAAAAGAACATAATTTAATTCTGAGGTGATAGACAATAGACAATAGACAATGGACAATAGGTGCAGGAGTAGGCCATTCAGCCCTTCGAGCCAGCACTGCCTTTCAATGTGATCATGGCTGATCATCCCAGATCAGTACCCCGTTCCTGCCTTCTCCCCATATCCCCTGACTCCACTGTCTTTAAGAGCCCTATCTAGCTCTCTCTTGAAAGCTTCCAGAGAACCTGCCTCCACGGCCCTCTGAGGCAGAGAATTCCACAGACTCATCACTTAAACTGTGGACCCTGGTTCTGGTCTCCCCCAACCCTATGTGATGAACTCTAGTCCTGGACTCTCCCACTGGTGGAAACATCCTCTTCACATCCACTCTATCCAAGGCTTTCACTATTCTGTACGTTTCGATGAGGTCCCCCCTCATTCTTCTAAACTCCAGCGAGTGCAGGCCCAGTGCCATCAAACGCTCATCATACATTAATCGACTCATTCCTGGGATCATTCTCGTAAACCTCCCCAGAGCCAGCATATCCTTCCTCAAAAATGGTGCACAATATTCCAAATGGGACTAACTAGTGCCTTATAGAGCCTCACCAATACGTCCCTATTTTTGTATACAAGCCCTCTCGAAATAAATGCGAGCATTGTGTTTGCTTTCTTTACTACCGATACAACTTGCAGATTAACCTTTGGGGAATCCTGCACCAGCACCTCCGATTTCTGGATTCTCTCCCCATTTAGAAAATAATCTACTGCTTTATACCTACTATCAAAACACATGACTCCACACTTTGCTACACAATATTTCGTCTGTCACTTCTCTGCCCACTCTCCTAACTTATCCAAGTCCTTCTGCAGAGTCCCTGCTTTCTCCACACAACTTGTCCCTCCACCTATTTTTTTAAAGCCCCCTTTATTGCCACTCTTTGCATTCTGCCATCCAGCCAACCTGATATCCATGATGGTATCTGCCCTTTGATACCATGAGCTCTCATCTTCCTTAGCAGTCTCCTGTGTGACACCTTATAACCATATAACCATATAACCATATAACAATTACAGCACGGAAACAGGCCATCTCGACCCTTCTAGTCCGTGCCGAACACATAATCTCCCCTAGTCCCATATACCTGCGCTCAGACCATAACCCTCCATTCCTTTCCCGTCCATATAACTATCCAATTTATTTTTAAATGATAAAAACGAACCTGCCTCCACCACCTTCCCTGGAAGCTCATTCCACACAGCCACCACTCTCTGAGTAAAGAAGATCCCCCTCATGTTACCCCTAAACTTCTGTCCCTTAATTCTCAAGTCATGTCCCCTTGTTTGAATCTTCCCTACTCTCAGTGGGAAAAGCTTATCCACGTCAACTCTGTCTATCCCTCTCATCATTTTAAAGACCTCTATCAAGTCCCCCCTTAACCTTCTGCGCTCCAAAGAATAAAGCCCTAACTTGTTCAACCTTTCTCTGTAACTTAGTTGCTGAAACCCAGGTAACATTCTAGTAAATCTCCTCTGTACTCTCTCTATTTTGTTGACATCCTTCCTATAATTAGGCGACCAAAATTGTACCCCATACTCCAGAATTGGCCTCACCAATGCCTTGTACAATTTTAACATTACATCCCAACTTCTATACTCAATGCTCTGATTTATAAAGGCCAGCACACCAAAAGCTTTCTTTACCACCCTATCTACATGAGATTCCACTTTCAGGGAACTGTGCACAGTTATTCCCAGATCCCTCTGTTCACCTGCATTCTTCAATTCCCTACCATTTACCATGTACGTCCTATTTTGATGTGTCCTGCCAAGATGTAGCACCTCACACTTATCAGCATTAAACTCCATCTGCCATCTTTCAGTCCACTCTTCCAACTGGCATAAATCTCTTTGTAGACTTTGAAAATCTACTTCATTATCCACAACCCCACCTATCTTAGTATCATCTGCATACTTACTAATCCAATTTACCACACCATCATCCAGATCATTGATGTACATGACAAACAACAGTGGACCCAACACAGATCCCTGTGGCACAACACTAGTCACTGGCCTCCAACCTGACAAACAACCATCCACCATTACTCTCTGGCATCTCCCATTCAGCCACTGTTGAATCCATCTTGCTACTCCACCATTAATACCCAACCATTGAACCTTCTTAACCAACCTTCCATGAGGAACCTTTTCAAAGGCCTTACTGAAGTCCATATATACAACATTCACTGCTTTACCCTCATCAATTTCCCGAGTAACCTCTTCAAAAAATTCATGAAGATTAGTCAAACATGACCTTCCAGGCACAAATCCATGTTGACTGTTCCTAATCAGATCCTGTTTATCCAGATGCTTATATATATTATCTCTAAGTATCCTTTCCATTAATTTGCCCACCACTGACGTCAAACTAACAGGTCTATAATTGCTAGGTTTACTCTTAGACCCCTTTTTAAACAATGGAACAACATGCGCAGTACCCCAATCCTCCGGCACTATTCCTGTTTCTAATGACATTTGAAATATTTCTGTCATAGCCCCTGCTATTTCTACACTAACTTCCCTCAATGTCCTAGGGAATATCCTGTCCGGACCTGGAGACTTATCCACTTTTATATTTCTCAAAAATGTCAGTACTTCCTCTTCTTTGAATCTCATAGTTTCCATAGCTACTCTACTTGTTCCCCTTACCTCACATAATTCAATATCCTTCTCCTTGGTGAATACCGAAGAAAATAAATTGTTCAATATCTCCCCCATCTCTTTTGGCTCTGCAGATAGCTGTCCACTCTGACTCTCTAATGGACCAATTTTATCCCTCGTTATCCTTTTGCTATTAATATAGCTGTAGAAACCCTTTGGGTTTACTTTCACCAAAGCAACTTCATATCTTCTTTTAGCTTTTCTAATTTCTTACTTAAAGGCTTTCTGGAAATCTAGGTAAACAACATCTACTGACTCTCCTTTGTCTGTCCTGCTATTTACTTTTTTTTAATTTTTTATTTATTTTTATTTATTAGAAGTAGCGTACATTGCAGTGATATAAGCCAAAAATAACATAATACATTTCCTGTACCACTTTATATTTTAAACTTTAAAAAGGAGAAAAGTAAAGAGAGTTAGATAGAATAGTGAGTGCGTGAAAGAGTGATCAAGAGAGCCCCTTAGAAACGTAAAACTCGAAAAAGAGGTAAGGAGAAAGCCAAAGAAAAAGAAAGGAAGAAAAAGAGAGCTGCTATTTACTTTTTCAAAGACTTGTGGGTGCCAGCCTTTGATTCGTTGCTACGCCAACACCAGACCCACAAACGCCCAGATTTTTTCCATTTTGCTAGAGATTTCACTTTTCATTCCAAGTATCCACTCCTGATTACATTTTGTCATGTTTATGTACACATTTTTAATAAAATCCTTCTCCCCCCCCCCCCCCCCCCCCCCCACCCCACTCACTCATTTTGTCGCCTCCTGCTGGCCAACGACCATAACGGCTGCTGGCGCCCGCATCTCGCCTCAGACGCCATTTAAAAACAGCCGCACTGCTGAGTCCTGAATGGCTTGAGTTGGAGGACCACGTCTCCCGTGGGGGCTACTGGTAGGGAACGGCTGCGTTGAGGGAGCAGACCCAACAGGTCTGCACTTGGTATAGTAATTTATAAAACTATAATTATTATAACCATATAACCATATAACAATTACAGCACGGAAACAGGCCATCTCGGCCCTACAAGTCCGCGCCGAACAATTTTTTTTTTCCCTTAGTCCCACCTGCCTGCACTCATACCATAACCCTCCATTCCCTTCTCATCCATATGCCTATCCAATTTATTCTTAAATGATACCAACGAACCTGCCGCCACCACTTCCACTGGAAGCTCATTCCACACCGCTACCACTCTCTGAGTAAAGAAGTTCCCCCTCATGTTACCCCTAAACTTCTGTCCCTTAATTCTGAAGTCATGTCCTCTGGTTTGAATCTTCCCTATTCTCAAAGGGAAAAGCTTGATCACATCAACTCTGTCTATCCCTCTCATCATTTTAAAGACCTCTATCAAGTCCCCCCTTAACCTTCTGCGCTCCAGAGAATAAAGACCTAACTTATTCAACCTATCTCTGTAACTTAGTTGTTGAAACCCAGGCAACATTCTAGTAAATCTACTCTGTACTCTCTCTATTTTGTTGACATCCTTCCTATAATTGGGCGACCAAAATTGTACACCATACTCCAGATTTGGTCTCACCAATGCCTTGTACAATTTTAACATTACATCCCAGCTTCTATACTCAATGCTCTGATTTATAAAGGCTAGCATACCAAAAGCTTTCTTTACCACCCTATCTATATGAGATTCCACCTTCAAGGAACTATGCACGGTTATTCCCAGATCCCTCTGTTCAACTGTATTCTTCAATTCCCTACCATTTATCATGTACGTCCTATTTGGATTTGTCCTGCCAAGGTGTAACACCTCACATTTATCAGCATTAAACTCCATCTGCCATCTTTTAGCCCATTTTTCCAAATGGCCTAAATCACTCTGTAGACTATGGAAATCCTCTTCATTATCCACAACACCCCCTATCTTGGTATCATCTGCATACTTACTAATCCAATTTACCACCCCTTCATCCAGATCATTGATGTACATGACAAACAACAAAGGACCCAACACAGATCCCTGAGGCACCCCACTAGTCACCTGCCTCCAACCCGACAAACAGCCATCCACCATTACCCTCTGGCGTCTCCCATTCAGCCACTGCTGAATCCATCTTGCTATTCCTGCATTTATACCCAACAGTTTAACCTTCTTAACCAACCTTCCATGAGGAACCTTGTCAAAGGCCTTACTAAAGTCCATATAGACAACATCCACTGCTTTACCCTCGTCAATTTCCCTAGTAACCTCTTCAAAAAATTCAAGAAGATTAGTCAAACATGACCTTCCAGGCACAAATCCATGTTGACTGTTCCTAATCAGACCCTGATTATCCAGATGCTTATATATATTATCTTTAAGTATCTTTTCCATTAATTTGCCCACCACTGAAGTCAAACTAACAGGTCTATAATTGCTAGGTTTACTCTTAGAACCCTTTTTAAACAATGGAACAACATGCGCAGTACGCCAATCCTCGGGGACTATTCCCGTTTCTAATGACATTTGAAATATTTCTGTCATAGCCCCGGCTATTTCTACACTAACTTCCCTCAATGTCCTAGGGAATATCCTGTCAGGACCTGGAGACTTATCCACTTTTATATTTTTCAAAAGTGTCAGTACTTCTTTTACTTTGAAACTCATAGTATCCATAACTACTCTACTATTATATTATAATTGCTCTCAGTAATTTCCTCAGTGCCATCTGTTTGGCTAATAATTAATGCAAGATTTCATTTAAACAGGAACATTATTTAATCTGCTTGTATTAGCCAGACATTACACAAATAAAACTGTTTATCAACATAATCAGAAAATAAGTTTTATTTTCAGTGTGAAAAGTAGAAATAAATGAATAAATAGAAAACAGATATGATTGGGATGAAATATTTTATTAATCAAAGAAGCAATTCCTCTCAGAACCTTCAAGTGAACTATGAGGGTGCTGATCTCAAACCTCAAATAAGAATTCAATTTATGGACAAGTGGAGTTTATTTCTAATCAACGATGTTGGAACTCCAAGTTCCTCGGAGCAAATATCACCAGCAACTTGTCGGGGACCAGCCATATCGAAGCGATGGCCAAGAAAGCACACCAATGCCTCTGCTTTCTTAGAAGGCTTATAAAGTTTGGCAAATCCCCAACTACTCTCACCAACTTCTACAGAAGCGCCGTAGAAAGCATTTTATCGGAATACCTCACTGCATGGTTTGGGAACAGCTCCATCCAAGACAGGAAGAAATTGCAGAGAATTGTGGACGCAGCCCAGACCATCACACGAAACAAGCTCCCTTCCATTGACCTGCACATCTCCTTTAAACTTTATCCTTTTCACCTCAAAGCTATGTTTTTGATATTTCCACCCTTTGAAAAAGGTTCTAACTGTCTCCCCTATGTTTGCATCTGATAATTTAATATATTTCCATCAGGTCACCCCTCAACCATTGTCTTTTCAGATAAAATAATCCAAGTCTGTCAAACCTCTCCATACAGAAAGATAGAACCATAGAAAATAGGTGCAGGAGTAGACCATTCGGCCCTTCGAGCCAGCACTGCCATTCAATATGATCATGGCTGATCATCCAGAATCAGTACCCCATTCCTGCTTTTTTTCCCATATCCCTTGATTCCATTAGCTCAAAGAGCTAAATATAACTCTCTCTTGAAAACATCCGGTGAATTGGCCTCCACTGCCTTCTGTGGCAGATAATTCCACAGGTTCACAACTATCTGGGTGAAGCTATTCCTGAGCCCAGTGGTGTGCAATTTCAAGCTTCTGTACCCTTCTCTTTTCTTCCCAATATATTATTTTAAATTAATTAATCTCGGCAAGAAAAGGTAACAGATTAGATTTAGACAGATTAACTACAGAGTACAGGTGCTGTCTGTACGGAGTTTGTACCTTCTCCCCGTGACCTGCGTGGGTTTTCTCCGGGATTTCCAGTTTCCTCCCACACTCCAAAGACGTGCAGATTTGAAGGTTATTGGCTTGGTGTAATTGTAACTTGTCCCTAGTGTGTGTAGGATAGGGTAAGTGTGCGGGGATCGCTGGTCGGTGTGGACTCGGTGGGACGAAGGGCTTCTTTCTGTGCTGGATCTCTGAACTAAATTAAACTAAACTAAAAGAACCTGATGTAAGATGAGAAAGAAAGGGGTCAGATGAAAAGCCAGTAACAGGTCCATTTGGATTGGTTTCAGTGAGAAAGTAGACTTGATTCAGTGGGTCAAATGTGTACATTTGTGTTGTAACAATTCTGTGATTACATGATGTCCATTTACCTTTGATACAAGTTCACTAAAGACTCCTGAGAAAGGCTTCAGACACTTGCAGGACTAATTGCTTTCCAAGGATTTACTGTGTATTTACAAAAAAATCAATTTGTTTTTGTCAGGAGGCATCTTATATGTGGTACAGGCATATTTATAGGTGTTTTAGTTTTTAGTTTTCTTTTAGCTTTAGAGATGCAACGCAGAAACAAGCCCTGCGGTTCATGGAGCAGCGATCCCCGCACACTTATACTATCCTACACACTCTAGGCACAATGTTACAATTATACTAATGTAGCGGACGCGGAGTTGTCCGTTAAAAAACGAGGCATACACGAAGTTTGTCCGAAATACTGGTTCTTTATTCTGCACTAACTCTCCTCACTCACCAACACTGTGTGCGCGCGATTAACCCTTAAATACTCCCATGGGGCATCCATGACCAAACTGTGACCCCTATCTCAGGATGACCCTAACCGGGACATGTGACCCCCCCCCCCAGAGCAGAGGGTTATGTACATTGTGTGGCCCATCACCCAGTGCAACAACAACAGTGACCCCCCCCCCCCCCCAGAACCGGAGGCACAAAAACGGATGTGCAGCCGAACGAGGCGGCCGGACCTCGTACGTACATCCCCAGGCAAAGGTTTAATTTCAGGCAAGGACAAAGGAGGTAGGACCCAAGACGGTGGACGCCCTCGACGGCGAGGCTGGGCCACCTGGACTGGCTCGCTCAGGTCAAAATAGACCAGCTTCAAACGAGCCATCGAAACGCTCTCTCCCCGACCCCCCATGTCCAATTCAAAAGTCGTTGGCCGTCGCTGTAGCACCTGAAAAGGACCTTCGTAAGGACGCTGCATGGGCGACCTGTGGGCGTACTGACAGTCGCAAGAGCCGGCGGCATGTGAGATGGAGCGACACTATGCCGAGACGTTGGTTCAGGAGACAGGGCGCCAACCGCAGTCGGACCAACATGGATGACGGCGACTCCTGGGGGCCGGCAGCGGTTGGGATAAACTCCCTGGACACAGTCAGCGGAACGCCCTAAATCAACTCGGCCGATGAAGCCCTTTGGGGCGGTGCTAATCCCCAGCAGGACCCATGGCAACTCTATCCAACCGGGACCGGTGAGGCGAGCCTTCAATGCATCCTTACGCCAGCGGTGGAAACGTTCCACCAACCCATTTGACTGGGGATGATAGGCCATCGAGTGGTGGAGCTGAGTCCCCAACAGGCGAACCATTGCTGACCACAGCTCCGACGTGAATTGGGCACCCCGGTTGGATGAGATGTCCAGCCGTATCCCGAAATGGGCAACCCAATAGGCCACCAGGGCATGCGCACTTGACATGGTCGAGGTATCGACAAGCAGGATGACCTCCGGCCACCGGGTGAAACGGTCCACCACTATAAACAAGTGTGAAATTCCACAGGATGGAGGCAGCGGCCCCATGATATCCACGTGGACGTGGTCGAAACGTCGGTGAGGCACCGCAATGTCTTGAACTGGCACCCAGATGTTTGACAGGGAATGCACGTCCAGGCCCAATGGCCGACCTGCTTCCGCAATCCGAGCCAAACGAATCTTGCAGCAGCCAATGCCACCGTCGCCCGGATGGATGCTTGGGTCAAACCATGAATGGTGTCAAAAACCCGACAACGCCAGGCCGCCGAATAATAGGCTACGGCTGCCCCGTGGAAACGTCACACAGGAAGTTGATGCCAGCGGAACCCAAAGGCACGTCCTCAAGCACCAGCCCTGTGATGGCATTTCGGTACGCCCTCATCTCATCGTCCGCTAGCTGTGCCGCAGCCAAAGCGGAGTAATCGATTCCTGGGGAAGCGTCGAGAACGGCCATAACAGCCGGGCGGGAAAAGGCATCCGCGACCAGATTATTTTTCCCGGCGGATGTCCTTCGTGAACTGAGAAACAGCGGAGAGGTGGCGCTGCTGCCGAGCCGACCAAAGGTTGGCTTTCTTGGAAAAGGCAAAAATGAGGGGATTATGGCCAGTAAATGCAACAAAGTTTCGGCCCTCCAGGAAATAACAGGAATGCCTCACCGCCAGGTATAAAGCGAGCAGTTCCCGGTTGAACGTGCTGTATTTATGCTCCGCCGGGTTGAGTTGGCGGCTGAAAAAAGCAAGAGGCTGCCAGTGACCGTCCACAAACTGTCCCAATACACCACCAACTGCAGAGTCCGAGGCCTCCACAGTTAGTGCTATAGGGGCGTTGACCCGCGGTTGCACCAGCATCGTCACCCGAGCCAATGCCTCTTTCGCCCCCTCGAAGGCCGCCACGGCAACATCGGTCCACTACACGTCATGCCACTTGCCCGACAACAGTTGAAATAGCGGTCGCAGTATTCTCGCCGCTGCTGGCACAAATCGGCGGTAGAACTGTATCATTCCGACGAATTCCTGCAAGCCCCGCACTGTGGAAGGCCGTGGAAAATGCACTGTATCACACGATGGCCCTGGAAGGCGATGGCCCGAAGGTCGAACTGGCACTTATCGGGTTTAATACCAACCCAAACTCATTCAGGCGCAGGCGCAACGACCGGATGTGGGTGCATTGTTCCTGCCGTGAATTACTTGCCACCAAGATATCATTCATATAAATGATGACAAAATCCAGCCCCCATCCCACAGTGTCCATCAGGCGTTGGAATGCCTGTGCGGCGTTCTTAAGGCCGAAGGACCTACGCACAAATTCGAAAAGCCCAAAGGGGGTGATGATAGCTGTTTTGGGCGTGTGTGGACGTGGCGCCAACAGACGAGAGGCCGAAGCAAAGAAGTCGAAGTCAAAGAACGGAATGGAAACAAGGCCGAAACGCCAATAAACTGAAAGAGTCCGAGGACGAAACGCCTACTAACCGAAAGAATGAGACGCCTAAATGCAAACTAACCGAAAGGACGGGAGCGTGCGGTTCACAAGCCATAGGTGACTGGGCAATCTGAACCCAAGCACCAAGTTGAAAGCGGCCGAAGGTGCGCATCGCTCGGGGCAGCCCCCACTCACCCACGGCCACCCGCCGTGTTTCCCAGACACGCACAGGGTGGGCGGCTGTGGGTCGGGTGGAGTGGAGGTGTGGGACAATGTTCATCTCTTCACAGTGATGTGATGGATGCGGGGGTCTGGACCAATCGCTGACAAGTCCCGCCCTCCGGCAACGTCTAGTAAGTTATTGGACGTTTCTGTTGAGCGGCAGTCGGTCCTTTGGCCTGTAGGCGACGCCGCCTTTCGGGTAGGTGGCGTTTCGACAGCGCGGCCATTCGGTAAGTTCGCTTTCATGGTGACGCAGCTTTTCGGTTCCTTGGGTTTTAGGCATCCCGCCCTCTCGGTTAGTTTGCATTTTGGCATCCCATCCTTTCGGTTAGTAGGCGTTTCGTCATCGGACTCTTTCGGTTTATTGGCGTTTCGGCCTCGTTTCCATTCTGTTCTTTGGCTTCGACTTCTTTGCTTCGGCTTCTTGTCTGTCGGCGCCACGTCCGGGTACCGTTTTGGGCACATCTTCCGGTCGCACGGGGATCTAATTGTACCCCCTGAACAGGTCGATTTTGGAGAAGAATTTAGCTCCAGCTAGATGGGCAGAGAAGTCCTGAATGTGTGGGACGGGGTACTGGTCTGCAATCGTAGCGTCATTCAGGCGGTGGTAGTCACCACAAGGCCTCCAGCCGCGGGAGACCTTGGGCACCATGCTTCCATCTTTTGGAACTCCGCCTTCGCAAGCCGGAGTTTGTCGGGGGCCAGTCTGTGGGCCCGGGTGTGAAGCGGTGGTCCCGAAGTCAAAATGTGATGTTGGACCCCATGCTTTGGGTGGATCAATTCGAACAGAGGGGTCAGGATAGCCGGACACTCTGCCAAAACCTGTGTGTAGATATTGTCCATCGCTGTCACCAGGTTGTGAATTGGCACAGCAGACGCAGCAGGGCGCAAGGAGATTGGCTCGAGCGTAGAAGTGTGGACAATGCGCTTTCCCCTCACGTCAGCCAGCAGAGATTGCACCCGGAGAAAATCTGCACCCAACAATCAACAATGGCTGAGTCACGTCTACCACTGTAAATCGCCAAGAAAAATGGCAGGCGCCAAATAACACAGGTATGGTGTGGGCCCCATACGTCTGTATGGGGATGCCTTTTGCAGCATTCAACAAGGGCCCCTGCTTACCCTGACGGGGGCACCACGCTGACCTAAGCCAACGTATCAACCAAAAATCTTCGCCCGAACGCCGGTCCCAGCCGTAAAGGCGATGAACTTTGCCGATTGCTGTGGTGATTACCGCCGGCCGGCTCCAGAGTTTCCCGGACACGCACAGGGTGGGCGGCATTTGTGGGCTGCCGAGCCCGAACGCTGGTGGTAAAAGCACCACTCCCCATTAAGGACTTCGCGTTTAATGACTTCCCCTTTAAGGGCAGGCTCTAAATGCTCCGTGGAGCCCCTGGTGGGCACGGCTCAAGGCCTCTGTGCCTTCCAGGGCACTGTGGACGCCTGATCCAGCTGTCCCACTTCCTGCCGTCTGGGCAGCCACAGCTCGGGGGTTTTCAAAACTTACCCCTGCGAGGAGTGGGCGGATGTCGTCTGGAAGGCTGTTGTTGATAGGCATATTCAAAAAGCATGCAGTGGTGGTGGCCGTCCATGAGCGAGAGCATCTAGCTTATTGGGGCCAATGGTTTACGGTTGCCGAGCCCGCCCATGTTGTAAAAGCGGGCCGCTCGCTCCATCCACTGAGGCCGAAGGTATGGAGCAGCAGCGCCTCCCGCAGCTCCAAATTTATCATCCGCTGGTGGATCCTGCAGGAAGGGGATGATTCGCCCGGCCATTTCTTGGTCGAGCGCGCCAACCACATAATGGTAGTGGGTCTCATCGTTTGTTATCCCGTGGACGAAGAATTGGGTTTCCACCTGCTGGAACCATACCTGCGGCGGGGTGGTCCAGAAGGTCGGCAGCTTCTGGGCGACGGCGCTGAGTTGGGCCAGGCCGGCGGCGGCGGTGGCGAAAGGTTGGGTTTTGGTGGGGTGCATTTTTCTTCGAGAATATCTATTCTGGACGTCGGGGTCACCAAATGTAGCGGATGCAGAGTTGTCTGTTAAAGAACGAGGGTGACGTGAAGTTTATGTGAAATACTGGTTCTTTATTCAACACTAACTCGTCTCACTCACCAACACTATGCGCACGCGATTAACCCTTAAATTCTCCCCAGGGACACCCGTGACCAAACCGTGACCCCTATTTCTCTTTACCGGAACACGTGACCCCCCCAAGAGCTGAAGGTTATGTTCAGTGCGTGGCCCGTCACCGATTGCCGCAACACTAAGCCAATTAATCTACAAACCTATGTAGTGTTGATTGAAACCGGAGATCCTGGAGAAAACCCACACAGGTCATGGGGAGACCATACAAACGCTGTACAGACAGCACCTGTAGTCAGGATTGAACCGGGGTCTCTGGCGCTGTAAGGCAGCAACTCTACAACTGCGCCACCGTGCTGGCCATTGCTTACAAAATATTGCAGGGAGAGTCTTGCATTGTTAAATTACCCATCACAACATTAGAGGATCTGATAGTCAAAGATTGTATAGTTGTCACTGCTTAACATTATACCTGATAACTCTCTGGGTGAAAACCTTTTCCACCCAGAGAGTTGTGAATCTGTGGAATTTTAGAAACATAGAAACATAGAAAATAGGTGCAGGAGGAGGCCATTCGGCCCTTCGAGCCTGCACCGCCATTCATTGTGACAATGGCTGATCGTCCCCAATCAATAACCCGTGCCTGCCTTCTCCCCATATCCCTTGACTCCACTTGTCCCTCGAGCTCTATCTAACTCTCTCTTAAATCCATCCAGAGAGTACAAGCCTAGTCTTTTCAATCTTTCCTCATATGACAGTCCTGCCATCCCAGAGAACAATCTCATCAACCTGCCTCAATCACAAGGATGTCCTTCCTCAAATTTGGAGGCCAAAACTGTACACAATACTCCAGATGTGGTCTTGCCAGAGCCCTATACAACTGCAGAAGAACCTCTCTACTCCTATACTGAAATCCTCTTGTTAAGAAGGCCAACATTCTTTCTTCAGTGCCTGCTGTACCTGCACACCAACTTTCAGTGACTGGTGTACAAGGACACCCAGTTCTCGCTGTACCTCCCCCTTACCTAACCTAACCGCATTGAGATAATAATCTGCCCCCTTGTTTTTGCCGCCAAAGTGGATTACCTCACATTTATCTATATTATACTGCATCAGCCACGCATCTGCCCACTCACTCAACCTGTCCAGGTCAACCTGCAACCTCCTAACATTCTCTTCACAGTTCACACTGCCACAGTTCACGAGCCTTGTGGCACTCCACTCGCCACTGCCTGCCACAGAAGGCAGTGGAGGCCAATTCACTGGATATATTCAAGAGAGAGTTAGATTTAGCTCTTAGGGCTAAAGGAATCAAGTGGTATGGGGAAAAAGCAGGAACGGGGTACTGATTTTAGATGATCAGCCATGATCATATTGAATGGCGGTGCTGGCTCAAATGGCCGAATGGCCTACTCCAGCACCTATTTTCTATGTTTCTATGTTTCTATCTCTGGAATAAAGGAATAGGTGACGTTTCGGGTCGAGACCCATCTTCAGAGTAAGAGTCAGTGCTACATTGGAACATTCCTTGGAGTGGCAGCTTCGAGCCTGTGCTCAATGCTTTGGGCATTGATCCAACATCAGCCTGACTCACACAAGAGATGGCTGCCCACTGAGGCACAGCTGACATTGGAGCAAGCAGTATTTACAAAATAAAAGTGACAACTCACACAGATAGAGCTGCCAGCCAAACAAAAGCAAGCGCTTACAACAAGTCATAAGAGCACGACTTAGAAATATTAGCCTGGCTGCAACATAACTCTGAGAGCCATTTGAGCAGAAAAAACCTGTCCTGCAAAATAACAGGGTGACAGGGTGGCGCAGCTGGTGGAGTTGCTGCCTCACAGCGCCAGAGACCCGACTTTGATCCTGACCTATCAATGCCTTTCATTATTCTGTAAGTTTCAATGAGGGTCCCCCCCTCAACGTTCTAAACTCCAGCGAGTAGAGGCCCAGTGCTGTCAAACGCTCATCATATGCTATCCCACTCATTCCTGGAAATTCCTCCTCAATTCCTTTCTAAAGGTACGTCCTTTTATTCTGAGGCAATGGCCTTTGGTCCTAGTCTCTCCCACTCATGGAAACATCTTCTCCACATTCACTCTATCAAGGCCTTTCACTATTCGCAAAATCCTTCTCCTTGAATAAAATCTTCACACTTCTCTGAATTCCACTTCCTGGAATGAGTAGGTTAACCTTGACGAGGCAACCCGACCTCGGAGCTGTGGCGTTCCGGCGGCAGCGGCGGCCCGACTTCGGAGGATCGGCCACGGGACATCGTCGGGAGCTCGCAGGTCACAGGTTGGTGACCTGTTTTTCCGGAGCTCCCGCAACAACAGCTTCGTCCGCTGGACTGGAGGGCGGCAGCTTCGGCAGCTTCGACCGCCCGGGCCGCGGAGTTTGAACCGGCCCGTTCACGGTGCTTGGATTCAGCCGCGGGACTTATTTACCATCGCCCGGTGGGGTCACAACATCGGAAGCCTGGATCGCCTCAACGCAGAGGGAGAATAAGGAGGGAAGAGACAAAGACTTTAAGACTATTGCCTTCCATCACAGTGAGGAGGTGCCTGGTGAACTCACTGTGGTGGATGTTAATTTGTGTTTATTATGTGTTTTTGTCATTTTTATTACATGTATGACTGCAAGGCAACGAAATTTCGTTCAGACCGAAAGGTCTGAATGACAATAAAGGCTACTTTGACTTTGACTTTGACTTTGGCACTGGGCCTGTACTCGCTGGAGGTTAGAAGAATGAAGGGGACCTCATTGAAACACAGAGAATAGTGAAAGGCTTGGACAGAGTGGATGTGGAGAGGTTGTTTCCACTAGTGGGAGAGTCTAGGACTAGAGGTCATCGCCTCAGAATTAAAGAACGTTCTTTTAGGAAAACGATGAGGAAACATTTCTTTAGTCAGAGCATGGTGAATCTGTGGAATTCTTTGCCACAGAAGGCTTTGGAGGCCAAGTCAGTGGATATTTTTAAGGCAGAGGTAGATAGATTCTTGATTAGTACAGGTATCAGAGGTTATGGGGAGAAGGCAGGAGCATAGGGTTAGAGATGGATCAGCCATGATGTGGAGTTGACTTGATGATCTGAATGGTCAAATTCTACTCCAATTCCTCGTGACCTTATGACCTTATAAAGCCCAGCGATTTGTATCAGAATTTCAGCTTGCTGTGAAACAGTCTTCCACAAAGTTTCCCAGAAATAAATCTGGCAGAAGATACAAAAGCTTGAAATCAGATACCACCAGATTCAAGAACCGTTTTCTCTCGCTGTTATCAGACCACTGAAAGGTCCTTTCAGACGCTAAGGGTGTATTCCCAATCTTCCAACCAACCACATTGCTGTCTTTGCAAATGTTTTCCATTGCACTTTCATTGTAAATGTAATGTTAAAAACAGTGTCACACTATATCCTGCACTCTGGTATTCAGGTTGAAATCCTTCAATTCAATCCCCACATGGATGGTGCCTGAATCTGCTGAGTTCCCCAGCACTTTATAACTGAACAACTGCATATGTTCTGGAAGTAGAATTAGGCCATTCGGCCCATTAAGTCTACTTTGCCATTCAGACATGGCTGATCTATCTTTCCCTCTCAGGCCCATTCTCCTGCCTTCTCCCCAAAACCCCTGACATCTTTGCTAATCAAGGATCTGTCAATCTCTGCCTTAAAAATATCCATTGACTTGGCCTCCACAGCCGCCTATGACAATTAATTCCACAGATTCACCACCCTCTGATTAAAGAGATTCCTCCTTGATTCCTTTGTAAAGGTATGTCCTTTTATCCTGAGGCTATGGCCTCTGGTCCTAGACTCTCCCACTCGTGGAAACACTAGCCCTTTCACTATTTGATAAGTTTCAATGAGGGTACCTCCACATCCTTCTAAACTCCAGTGAGTACAGGCCCAGTTCAATCAAACGGCACTGTTTATCTGTTGCTCAAGATTGCAACATCTACAATCTCAGGTGCCTTTCAAGGTTTTATACGCTTTTAAAACAAAGATAACATCAGGCGATTAAATGGAAGTTCAATACTTACAATTGCACAGTTTATTTCAGTAGTTTGGCTGCAGATAAATGGTTCCATCAAATTATATGTTTACAAAAGGAGCACTTCTGCACTGACAAGGCCATGAAACAACTTTGTTGAAACAAAGTAATTCACATTAATGGTCTGAAAGCTTTTGAGTTAAGAAACCCTCGACATCTAAATTAGGGTTAACTCTCTGGGTACAAATATCCCAATTATAGATGGAACAAATATTGCCTATGACCATGTATAATGAACTCCATCATTCCATGTATGGGTTGTTTATGCCATAAGTAAGCATCTATGTATGTTTAGACACTAAAAGCTGGAGTAAGTGAAAAGTCGAGACCCTTCTTCTGACTCGACCAGAAACGTCACCCATTCCTTCTATCCAGAGATGCTGCCTGTCCCACTGAGTTACTCCAGCAGTTTGTGTCTATCTTCGGTGTACACCTGCATCCGCAGTTCATTCCTACATATCATAGTCAAATGTCAAATGCCTGGATAGAGTGGCTGTGGAGAGAATGTTTCCATTAGTGGGAGAGTCTAGGACAAGCCGGCATAGCCTCAGAATAAAAGGACGTAATTTTAGAAAGGAGATGAGGAGGAATTTCTTTAGTCAGAGGTTGGTGAATCTGTGGAATTCACTACCGCAAATGGCTGTGGAGGCCGTCAATTGATATTTTTAAGGCGGAGATTCTTGATTAAGAAGAGTGTCAAAGATTACTGGGAGAAGGCAGGAGAATGGGGTTGACAGGGAAAGATCGGTCAGCCATGGTTGAATTGCATAGACTCGATGGACCGAATGGCCTATGTCTGCTCCTTTGATTTATGTTTGTATTGCCCTTTGAACCTTACAAATCATTTCTGCTTCAGCTAAACACAAAGAGGAACTCAGGATGTTAGGCAGCATTTGGGGAGGAAATGGACAGATGTTTTGAATTAGGACCCTTCTTCTTCAGAGTGATCAGTATGAAGATGGTTTCTGACCTGAAATGTCATCTGCCTATTCCTTCCCCAGATGCTGCCCGACCTGCTGAGTTCCACCAACATTTTATATTTTATGCAAGATTCTAGCATCTGCAATTTCTCGTGTCCCATGATTTCTGCTTGTAATTTCCAATTTGAAATAGTTCACACAGATTGGTTCTCATTTATGTTAATGACTACTGTAGCTTAAACGCTAGACTTTGACTGTGGCTGCTCTCCCCCAACAAACCTCATTGTGAAAAGTTCTTCAAGGGCTCGAAAGGATTGATATAGAGGGGACATTTTCCCTGGCTAATGACTCTAGAAATTATCTCACAATCAAGAGTCAAAAGTCAAGTTTAATCTAGCATTTATATCATGAGGACTGGAAAACAAAAATAGAGATGTAATGCCGAGGCTCTCCAAAGCTCTGATCTGGCCGCATTTGGAGTATTGTGAGCTGGCTTTGGAGAGGGTCCAGAGAAGGCCTATAAGAATGATTCCAGGAATGAGTGGGTTAGCTAATCACGAGTGTTTGACAGCACTGGGCCACTACTCGCTGGAGTTTAGAAGGTTGAGGGGGGACCTCATTGAATAATGAAAGGCATAGATAGAGTGGATGTGGAAAGGATGTTTCTGACTCTTCCTGGTTGAATTGAATCTTTCGCTCAATCCGCCTTGCAAGGTAGCCCCTAGTGTTGAACATTTAATATAATATAAGATTGGAGTTGCTGAGGTACATAGAATCTGTACCACAGGTATGGCCCTTTGCCCACAATGTTTGTGTCGAACATGATGCCTAGTTTACTCTGTGTTCCCAGGGTCAGAACTAAAAAGGCTGAAGCAGCATTCGGTTTTTATGCTCCACACCTGTGGAACAAGCTCCCTGAACACCTGAGGTGTGCACAAACTGTAAGCGCATTTAAATCAGGCCTAAAAACACTGTTGTTTAGTATAGCTTTTCCATAACCCGACATGCAGGTAATCTTAACCGTCCAATTTTAACCCTTTTATGTGCTTTTTAAAATTGTTTTATTGTTTCATTGACGTTGTTTTATTATTCATACATTTGTCGTATTGCTTATTTTGCAATTTTTAATTATTGACTATTTTATTTTTTCTTTCCTGTAAAGCACCTTGAATTGCAGTTTGCACGAATGGTGCTATAGAAATAAATTTGCCTTGCCTTGCCTTTGCCTAGTTTACCAGATCTCATCTGCCTGCACATGATCCCTCTATTCCCCGCTTTTCCACATGCCCATCCAAAAGCCTCTTAAAGGCCACTATCGTATCTGCCTCCACCGCCACCCCTGGCATTGTATTGCAAGGTAGCCCCTAGGTAGCAAGCATATCATATGCCTTCTTTACCACCCTATCTTCTTATGTTGTCATCTTCAGTGAGCTATGCACTTGGATTCCAAGATCCTTCTGCACATCAACGCTGTTAAGGTTCTTGCTATTAACTATATATCTTCCCTAACATTTAATCCCATCAGTGCAACACTTCTCAGGTTAAACTCTGCAGCTGATCCATATCCTGCTCTATCTTTTGACAGCCTTCCTCAATGGCTGCAACTCCTCCAAATTTGATGTTGTCAGCAAACTTACTCACCAACCCGTCTACATTCACATCTAGGTCATTTGTATATACACACACACATACATATATATATATATATATATATATCAAACATCAGAGGTCCCAGGAAAGATACCAGTGGAACTCCACTGGTCACAGACCTCCAGCCAGATTATCTATTTTCCACCACAATCCTAAACCAGTTCCGAATACATACGACTAAGCCATTGTGAACCCTGTACATCTTACTCTACTGGATCAGCCTATCATGAGGGACCTTGAATAAGTTTATTGGCCAAATATTCACATACAAGGAATTTGCCTTGGTGCTCCGCCCGCGAGTGAAAACATGGCATTCAGTGACAGTTAGGAATGACACATAAAAATTAAACATTAATAATAAACTTATCAAAACAATCCATGTATACAACATTCACCGCCCTACTTTCATCAAAATCCTGTGTCACCTCCTTAAGCCTGATTACTAACAAAGATGCTCCCAACATAGCCTTTATTTTGAAATCTATGTTGGGGTTTTCCACAAACTCAGCACTTGCCGTTCTCATTTGACTGAATTTTGTGGCTAATGGATCACCATTTGTCATCCTTGGTCATTAATTTATCACAGACATTGAACATGCCCATTTAACACTGATTTATTCCAGCCCGCCATGACTGTCTGCTCGATACTTCCTCCCTACCTTCCATTTCTAGAGGATCAGTTAGACTTTAGTTCTTATCCTTTCATCCTTCAGTGTTAAAGAGAAATGACAATGTGATTGGAAAGGAGTTCACAGCTACAGAGCGAATAGAAGGAGATGGTCTGTTAGATGCCGTGTTGACCGAGGCACAGATAACCATATAACCATATAACAATTACAGCACGGAAACAGGCCATCTCGACCCTTCTAGTCCGTGCCGAACACATAATCTAGACAGATCTTGATTAGAATAGGTGTCAGGGGTTATGGGGAAACGCAGGAAAATGGGATTAGAAGACAGAGATCAGCCATGATTGATTGGCAGAGTGGACTCGATGGGGCGAATGGCCTAATTCTACCCCTATAACTTGTGAACTTGTGACCTCATCAGTTCATAGGTGATAGGAGCAGAATTAGGCCATTTGGCCCATCAAGTCTACTACGCCATTCAATCATGGCTGATCTATCTCTCCCTCCTAACCCCATTCTCTTGCCTTCTCTCCATAACCCCTGACACCCGTACTAATCAAGAATCTATGTATTTATGCCCTACATATCCATTGATTTGGCCTCCACAGCCTTCAAATTTGCAAAGAATTCCATAGATTCACCACCCTCTAACTAAAGAAATTCCTTCTTATCCAGTTTCTCCTTAGATGAAAGTGTTCCTTAAGCAAGGGAATGACAGATTCCACACAGCATGATGTCTTACTAAGGAGGCCATTCTAAGCACATGGACATAAACTAGCTAACTGTTTAGTTTAGTTTAGTTTATTGTCACTGAGGTGCAGCAAAAAGCTTTTGTTGTGTGCGAACCAAACAGCGGAAAGACAATACACGATTATAGCCGAGTCATCCACAGAGTACAGATACATGACAAAGGGAATAACATGAATAATGCTTAGTGCAAGATGAAGTCCAGTAAAGTGCAATCAAAGGTAGTCTAAGGATCTCCTATGAGGTAGATAGAGAACTGGATAGAAAATGAGCTATTTGGATAGACAATTAGATTCATGGAAGGCAGCAGACTGGAGGCCTGTGTCTAATGGTGTGCCTCAGGGATCGGTGCTGTCTCTATGACTATAACTGGTTTGATGTCATGAGATAGACCCAAAATGCTGGGGTAACTCAACGGGTCAGGCAGCATCTCTGGAGAAAAAGAATTATTGACTTTTCTGGACCCGACCTTGACACCAACATTTTGTGTCTGTCTTCGGTATTAACCAGTATTTGCAGTACCTTCCACACACTCGATGTCATGAGAACCATGGGAAATGGCATGGAATCAGGAAAGTTGATTTGAGAGAGCCATCTGAAATGTTACATAGATCGTAGAACATAGAGAAGTACAGGGCAGTACCAAGTAACAAGCGCAGGCTCCGCGATCGTTTCGCTGAACACCTCCACTCAGTCCTTCTTAACCTATCTGGTCTCCCGGTGGCTCAGCACTTCAACTCCCCCTCCCATTCCCAATCTGACCTTTCTGTCCTGGGCCTCCATTGTCAGAGGGAGGCCCAGTGCAAATTGGAGGAACAGCACCTTGGGTAGTTTACACCCCAGCGATATGAACATTGACTTCTCTAACTTCAGATAGCCCTTGCTTTCTCTCTCCATCCCCTTCCTCTTCCCAGTTCTCCCACTAGTCTTACTTACTCCGACTACATTCTATCTTTGTCCCGCCTCCTCTCCTGACATCAGTCTGAAGAGGGTCTCGACCGGAAACGTCGCCCATTCCTTCTCACCATAGATGCTGCCTCACCCGCTGAGTTACTCCAGTATTTTGTGTCTGCCATAGAGAAGTACAGCGTGGGAACTGGCCTTTTAGCCCACATAGTCTGTGCCAAGATAAACTAACATCAGCCTCCACATGATACCTACAGTATTGCTCCAATCCCAATATCTCCATGTTGATTTTCTCCACACTTAAGGGCCTGTCCCACGAGCATGCGACGCCATGCGGCAAGCACGACCTAACGTGGTCGCTTAAGCCATACGGCTCGCGGGGCCGGTCCCACTTCGATCGCCGGAGCCGTATGGAGTTGTGCAGAGCTGGTCCCGACATCGCGCGGGGCTCCGAAAAACTGCCCGCCTCGACGGGCATACGCAGCATCTCGACGCCGTACGCACGTCTTGACGCCGTACGTCACGCGCAAACTTCCCGCGGACTTCGCTCGAACTTCACGTCACTCACTCGACCTCTGTGCGGTCCCCGCTTCTGGTTTGGTCGCGCTCGCCGCATGCAGGCGCATGCTGGTGGGTCCGGCCCTGTACGGGGATCACTCGACCTCCGCGTGACCCCCGCTTCCGGTTTGGTCGCGCTTGCCGCATGCAGGTCGCATGCTCGTGGGACAGGCCCTTTACTGATTGACCTGCTGAGTACTTCAAAAGCCACTACTTTTATTACAGGATCCACTGTGGTTTGATTGAAAGGGACAGGCGGTTCTAATGTCCACATGGGCTTTTTCTACTTCCAACTATACGTCTTTGGAGTGTGGGAGGAAACTAGAGCTCCCAGAGAAAACACACACTATGTATGACAAGGTTATTTTGTTTGGACTTTTTGTCCTAATTTATTTAAGTTCTCTTCTCCACCTATTTTCCTCAAGAGACTCACTCTACTCCACTTACAGTTCTCATATGTTTCCTGATCATACCTTCCATATCTGTTATCATCCAAAGTTCCCTAATATTTGCCATCTTTGCTTTTCACTTTTACTGGAACTTTTCCAATGAACTGTGTCTATTTCGAATCGGACTTGTTCCTACCCTAGCACCTTCTTAAGATTTGTTTATCTATGACTATTCTACCAGGAAAGATGGAGCATTTTATCAGGATGCATCACAGCACGGTTTAGCAAAAGCTCCATCTGCAAATAGTTGCACAGAATTGCGGATGCAGCACAAACAATCACACAAACCAATAACCATATAACCATATAACAATGACAGCACAGAAACAGGCCATCTCGGCCCTACAAGTCCGTGCCGAACAACTTTTTTCCCTTAGTCCCACCTGCCTGCACTCATACCATAACCCTCCATTCCCTTCTCATCCATATGCCTATCCAATTTATTTTTAAATGATACCAATGAACCTGCCTCCACCACTTCCACTGGAAGCTCATTCCACACCGCTACCACTCTCTGAGTAAAGAAGTTCCTCCTCATGTTACCCCTAAACTTCTGTCCCTTAATTCTGAAGTCATGTCCTCTTGTTTGAATCTTCCCTATTCTTGTCCACATCAACTCTGTCTATCCCTCTCATCATTTTAAAGGCCTCTATCAAGTCCCCCCTTAACCTTCTGCGCTCCAGAGAATAAAGACCTAACTTATTCAACCTTTCTCTGTAACTTAGTTGTTGAAACCCAGGCAACATTCTAGTAAATCTCCTCTGTACTCTCTCTATTTTGTTGACATCCTTCCTATAATTGGGCGACCAACATTGTACACCATACTCCAGATTTGGTCTCACCAATGCCTTGTACAATTTTAACATTACATCCCAGCTTCTATACTCAATGCTCTGATTTATAAAGGCTAGCATACCAAAAGCTTTCTTTACCAACCTATCTATATGAGATTCCACCTTCAAGGAACTATGCACGATTATTCCCAGATCCCTCTGTTCAACTGTATTCTTCAATTCCCTACCATTTACCATGTACGTCCTATTTTGATTTGTCCTGCCAAGGTGTAACACCTCACATTTATCAGCATTAAACTCCATCTGCCATCTTTCAGCCCATTCTTCCAAATGGCTTAAATCACTCTGAAGACTGTGGAAATCCTCTTCATTATCCACAACCCCCCCTATCTTGGTATCTACACGTCATGCTGCCCAGGCATGGCTACGAGCATATTCAAGGACAAGTTTCACTCCAGTCCATGAGCAGGTCAGGCAACATCTCTGGAGAAAACGGATGGGTGACCTTTCAGGTTGGGACCTTTCTTCAGACTTTTCTATACCTATCTATGTTCTCCAGAGATGCTGCCTGACCGACTGAGTTATTTCATACAGTTTTGGTGTCCCAATCTGAGGAAAGACATTCTTGCCATAGAGGGAGTACAGAGAAGGTTCACCAGACTGATTCCTGGGATGGCAGGACTTTCATATGAAGAAAGACTGGATAGACTCAGCTTGTACACGCTAGAATTCAGAAGATTGAGGGGGGATCTTATAGAAATTCTTAAGGGGTTGGACAGGCTAGATGCAGGAAGATTATTCCCGATGTTGGGGAAGTCCAGAACTAGGGGTCACTGTTTAAGGATAAGAGGGAATTCTTTTTGGACCAAGATGAGAAAATCATTTTTTACACAGAGAGTGGTGAATCTGTGGAATTCTCTGCTACAGAAGGTAGTTGAGGCCAATTAATTGGCTATATTTAAGAGGGAGTTAGATGTGGCCCTTGTGGCTAAAGGGATCAGGGGGTATGGAGAGAAGGCAGGGATGGGATACTGAGTTGGATGATCAGCCATGATCATATCGAATGGCGGTGCAGGCTCGAAGGGCCGAATGGCCTACTCCTGCACCTGTTTTCTATGTTTCTATGTTTCTATTCTAGCACTATGTGTCTTTTTTTTTTAAATAAACCTGCATCTGCAGTTCCTAGTATCTAACTGAAGGAATTTGGAGTATATTACAAAACTGTAGATTGGAGCAATGTAATTGCACAAATAATCATTTCCATTATTTAATCAGTGAGTATAACGAAGCCACTTACTCTGGATTGTACAGCATCTGTAATAACTAGTCCCTCACGATTCAAAATCAGTAGTTTGTAAATTACATTTATGTTGCTCTGTTTATCTTAGTGGCCAGCCACTGACAAATGACCTTGTTCTCACCAGGGCCCTGTACAACTGCAATGGGACCTCCTTGCTTCTAAACGTAAATCCTCTCGCTATGTAGGCCAACAGGGCATTTGCTTTCTTCACTGCCTGCTGTACCTGCATGCTTACTGTATCTGTATCTCCTCCAACCTCATCTACTGCATCCGCTGCTCTAGATGTCAGCTGATTTACATCGGGGAGACTAAGCGTAGGTTAGGCGATCGTTTCGCCGAACACCTCCGCTCAGTCCGCAATAACCTACCTGACCTCCCGGTGGCTCAGCACTTCAACTCCCCCTCCCATTCCCAATCCGACCTCTCTGTCCTGGGTCTCCTCCATTGCCAGAGTAAGCAACAGCGGAAATTGGAGGAACAGCACCTCATATTCCGTCTGGGGACCTTGCGTCCTTATGGCATTAACATTGAATTCTCCCAATTTGGCTAGCCCTTGCTGTCTCCTCCCCTTCCTTAACCCTCTAGCTGTCTCCTCCCACCCTCCCATCCGCCCGCCCTCGGGCTCCTCCTCCTCCTCCCCATTTCCTTCTTTCCCCCCCCCCCCCCCCCCCATCAGTCTGAAGAAGGGTTTCGGTGATTTAAGTGAATTTTTGGTCAGTACGGAAATAATAAACTGAATGGCTCTCTATGCTTGGTGATACAAGAGTTGAAAGACGTTTATTGGTGCAACTTAATTATCTCACTTCGGACTCTCACCTCAGGCTGTACCTTGATCGGATTTGCTGGCTTTACCTTGCACTAAATGTTATTACCTTATCATGTATCTATGCACTGTAAATGGTTCGATTGTAATCATGTATTGTCTTTCCGCTGACTGGATAGCATGCAACAAAGGCATTTCACTGCACCTCAGTACACGTGACAATAAACTAAACTGAACTGAACTGCACGGAACAGATGTATAGAAAGAAACTGCAGATGCTGGTTTAAACCGAAGATAGACACAAAAAAGTGGAGTAACTCAGCGGGACCAGCAGCATCTCTGGAGAGAAAGACTGTGTGATATTTCGGGTCGAGAACCTTCTTCAGACTGAAAGTCACGGGAAAGGGAAACGAGAGATATAGATGATGATGCAGAGAGATAAAGAAAATGAATGAAATATGCACAAAGGTAACAATGATAAAATAAACAGGCCATTGTTAACTGTTTCTTGGGTGAACATTTAAATTAAGAGAAGGACATTATAATTTAAGAGGGTTGTGTATTTTTGAAACATGTAAAGTCAGAACCAATGTAAAATATAGATGTGTCTCAGTTTTGGGAGTCAAATTATGGAATGGGCTTAGTGATGAGTTGAAATTTTGTAGCTGTCCATTGAGTTTCAAAAAAGCCTTAAAATGTAAAATAATTAAGGATTATAATGTAAAATGATTATAATGTAAAATAAGTAAGGATTACAATTTAGAGTAAATTTTTTTTTTTTCTTTCCTTTGTAATGCTGATATTCTGGGTTATTTTATGGATTGTATAGGATAGGCAAAAATAACCTTTGTGGCTTCAGCCTATTCCTTTTTCGGTCATTGATTATGTGAACGTTGTGTGAAATGGATACAGTGTTGGTTCATATTCACACAGATTATAAAGTTTTGTTCTTTTTAATGTATGACCGAAATAAATAAACTATTCATTCAATCGTTCATTCATTCATTCATTCATTCATTTATTCATTCATTCATTCATTCATTCATTCAATTGAGAAGCTGATGCGACTTGGGGGAGGGAAGAGTAGAGAGATTGGCAATGCTGGGGTTACATGAAGTTAGAGAAATCAATATTCATACCACTGGGCTGTAGCTGCCCAAAGAAAATTTGAGATGCTGTTCCTCCAATTTGCTTTTAGCCTCACTCTGACAATGGAGGGGACCTGGGACAGAAAGCTCAGTGTGGGAATGGGAATTAAAGTATTTGGCAATGGGGAGATCAGGTAGGCCCAGGCTGTTCAGCGAAACAATCGCCCAGTCTACGTTTGGTCTTGCCTATGTATAAGAGTCCACACTGGATGTTTTCAAGAGAGAGTTATATTTAACTCTTAGTTTCTAAAGGAATCAAGGGATATGGGGAAAAAGCAGGGATTGATTTTAGATGATCAGCCATGATCATATTGAATGGCAGTGCTGACTCGAAGGTCCGAATGGCCTACTCCTGCACTTATTTTTCAATGTTTCTATGTTTCCACATCTTGAACAACGGATACAGTAGAACTGAACTGATGTTAACATCCCTATTTTTTTTTCCTCTGCCCCTCATTTTAGTTGCAATCGTGCATCCTTTCTCTGCGTGATTTTGGGACCCTTGTTAGTCAGAAGGGAGTGATGATTGTAATTGGAGCTAATTGGCTTCAGCCACAGTGAATAGATGATCAAAGAGCTCCTCCACCGCTTTAATTAAGGGTCGATTTTTTCCCTTTGTAATGGGTGTCCTTGTGGACCTTTGCTTTTCCTTCTGATGAAGTTTCCTTTATTATTTGCAAGCCTTGAAGAGGCGAACACCAACCGCAGAGAAAGATGGTAACCATGGTGAAATATGGTCACAGAGGGACCTAGAGAAAACAATTTCTTAATGGAGCATAAAGAGTCTTCATTAAAAATAAATTATAGCGTGCAATTAATTCACCACAAAATACCATTATTGTTGGTTCATTAAGTTTGAAATATTTGTGTCCAAAGTGTCAATTATATATATATAAATTCTTTGAAGTAGATTTACAATTGTAAAGATGAATAATGTCCGGTTCCAAGTGAAACTGGTTCACCTCTCCCCCTAGGCTACAAAAGCAACAAGGTCAATTAAAATTAACACACTCATCATAAAAGCAAATGGTTTGTTTATTTAAATGAGTTTCAGTATAATTTACTGAAATAGCTGAAATGGGTGCTCCGTTTTGGGAAGTCAAACCAGGGCAGGACCTTCATAATGAATGTTAAGGGTAGGATTGGTCATAAGGTCGTGTATAAGGAGCAGAATTAGGCCATTCGGCCCATCAATCTACTCTGCCATACTATCAGGGATGATCTATCTCTCCCTCCTAACCCCATTCTCCTGCCTTCTCCCAATGACCTTTGATATCTGATACAGCATCCACTGAACTGGAGGGCGGCATCTTCGGCAGCTTCGACCACCCCGGGCCACGGAGCTTGAACCGGCCCGTTCGCGGAGCTCGGTTGAGCCGCGGGACTTACTTACCATCGCCCGGTGAGGTCACAACAACGGAAGCCTGGATCGCCTCGGCGCAGAGGGAGAACAAGTAGGGAAGAGACAGTGACTTTAAGACTTTTGCCTCCATCACAGTGAGGAGGTGCCTGGTGAACTCACTGTGGTGGATGTTAATTTGTGTTTTATTGTATGTTTTGTTATTTATTATTGTATGTATGACTGCAGGCAACGAAATTTCGTTCCGACCGAAAGGTCTGAATGACAATAAAGGAATCTAATCTAATCAAGAATCTATCTATCCCTGATTTAATGGATGGTAGAGCAGAGGGATCATGAAGCACAGGCACACAGTACAGGTGGCGCAGTGGTACAGTTGCTGCCTTACAGCACCAGAGACCCAGGTTCGATCCTGACCTTGGATGATGTCTGTGTGGAGTTTGCACATTCTCCCTGTGCCCGTGTGGGTTTTCTCCGGGTGCTCCGGTTTCCTCCCAAATTCCAAAGACGTGCAGGTTTGCAGGTTAATTGACTTTTGTAAATTCTCACTCTGGTGTAGGATAGAACTAGTGTATGGGTGATCGATGGTCAGTGTGGACTCGGTGGGTCGCAGGTCCTGTTTCCAAGCTGTATCTCCAAAACCCCCCAAAAAAACCTACTGTACATTTTCATTGAAAGTGGCGTCGCAGCTAAATAGGACGCAACAAAGAAAGACTTTATATATTCCAAAGGTGTGCAAGTTTGTAGGTTAATTGGCTTCTGTAAATTGTCTCCAGTGGGTAGGATGTTGAAAGTAAGATAACATAGAACTAGTGTGAATGGGTGACTGATGGTCAGCATGGACTCGATGGGATGAAGGGCCTGTTCCAACGCTGTGTCTCTCAACTAAACTAACACCTGTCCACCACATATCTCTGTCTTGTTCATCTCCTGTGTGACTGCTTTGGCTTTTGAGAGGTCCCCATCTGTCTCTAGTTACCTCTTTTCCTCACAGTACGTAAAATATCTCTGGATTTTCCTTCATATTATCTGTTTATCTGCCAGAGCTATATAATTCCACCTTTTTGTCCTATTTCCCTTTTAAGTGTACTCCTCAGTTTCCGAAACTCCACCAGGGATATGTTTGATCCCACTGCCTGTACCTGTTCGATGCCTCATAAGTGATTGGAGCAGAATTGGGCCATTTGGCCCATCATGTCTACTCCGCCATTCAATCATGGCTGACCCCATTCTCTTGCCTTCTCCCCATAACCTCTGACACCCATCCTAATCAAGAATCTATCTATCTCTGCTTTAAACATATCCATCCACGGCCTGCACAGCCTTCTGTGGCAAAGAATTCCACAGATTCACCATCCTCTGACTAAAGACATTCCTTCTCTTCTTCTTAAAGGAACATCCTTTAATTCCGAGACTATGACCTCAAGTCCTAGACACTCCCACTGGTGGAAACGTCTTCTCCACATCCACTCTATGCAAGTCTTTTTCTTTATCCTGTCCACATAGTCTCATCAGAGTGATTACACCTTTTTTATTTTGGAGCGCTTCCCATGTTGGCTCAGTCGACAACAACTCCTTGAACAGAGGTTCACCTGCATCTCCTCCACCCAAGCAGTCGTTCCAGGTGCGACAGAGGTTCACCTGCATCTCCTCCAACCTCATCTATTGCATCTGCTGCTCCAGATGTCAGCTGATCTACATCGGTGAGACCAAGCGTAGGCTTGGCGATTGTTTCGCCGAACACCTCCGCTCGGTCCGCATTAACCAACCTGATCTCCCGGTAGCTCAGCACTTCAACACCCACTCCCATTCCGAATCCGACCTTTCTGTCCTGGGCCTCCTCCATGGCCAGAGTGAGCACCACCGGAAATTGGAGGAGCAGCACCTCATATTCCGCTTGGGCAGTTTGCACCCTAGTGGCATAAACATTGACCTCAAATTTCCAGTAGCCCTTGCTGTCTCCTCCCCTTCTCAGCTCCCCCTCAGCCCTCTGGCTCCTCCTCTTCCTTTTTCCTTTTTTCTTTCTTCCCCCCACCCCCCACCCCCCACCTCCCTACATCAGTCTGAAGAAGGGTTTCGGCCCGAAACGTTGCCTATTTCCTTCGCTCCATAGATGCTGCTGCACCCATTGAGTTTCTCCAGCACTTTTGTTCACACCTCCTATATGTCCTCTCCAAATGCCGCCATGATGCTCTCCCTTCATTTCCTCCTCCTCTTTTACTTCACTCTCTGTCGCGTATGAGAAGGGTGTGGCACAGTGACACAGCGGTAGAGCTGCTGCCTTGCAGCGCCAGTGTCCGGGTTTGATCCTGACTTTGCTCCGGTTTCCTCCCACACTCCAAAGACATGCAGGTTTTTAGGTTAAATGGCATCTGGAAATTGTCCCTAGTGTGTAGGATAGTGCTGGTGTATAGTGTATTGATGGTCGGCATGGACTCAGTGGGCCAAAGGGCCTGTTGCCATGCTGTAACTCTAAACTAAACTAAACCTAAAAGAGACTGTCCAGTCATGTAAATTGATCATCCTTTCACTGATTGTCTGACAACATTTACCACCTGGTTCAATTACACCACAATCCATTTTTTCCCATCCTTGACTGCAAGGCATTTGACTGTGCCTGAACCCCTCTGTCGGTGGATCATCTGCGTCAGACAGGAAGCAGCATGTGAGGCTGGAAAAGCACATCTCGGACCCGCAAACCCTCAGCATAGAACCACCGCAAGGCTGCGTACTCTCCCCTCTCCTCTACTCTCGCTACATCAATGACTGCACCTCCACTGACTCCTCTGACAAGCTTCTCAAGTTTGGACGACACAACCCTGATTGGACTGATCCAGGATGGGGAAGAATCTGCCCACAGACAGGAAGTGTCACAGCTGGTGTCCTGGTGCCGTAGCAACAACCTGGAGCTCAATGCTCTTAAGGCAGTGGAATTGATAGTAGACTTTAGGAGAGCTCCCCCTCCCCTCACCCCACTCACCATCAACAACACCGCAGTCACGTCTGTGGAGTCTTTTAAGTTCTTGGGAACCAGCATCTCCAAGGACCTTAAATGGGGGGCTACCATCGACTCCACAGTCAAAAAGGCACAACAGAGGATGTACTTCCTACAGCAGCTGAGGAAGCACAATCTGCCCCAGGCAATGATGGTCCAATTCTATATGGTCATCGTAGAGTCTGTCCTCACCTTCTCCATCATGGTCTGGTTTGGCTCAGCCACCAAGCACGACACCTGGAGGCTGCAGTGAATTGTCCGATCAGCTGAGAAGGTTATTGGCTGCAACCTTCTCGCCATTGATGAACTGTACACTGCAAGGGCCAGGAAGCGAGCGGGCAAGATCATCTCTGACCCCTCTCACCCTGGCCACAAACTCTTTGAATCACTTCCCTCTGGAAGGCGACTCCGGACTGTCAAAGCTACCACAGCCAGACATAAAAACAGCTTTTTTCCACGAGTAGTTGCTCTACTCAATAACCAAAAATCTGTAGCCTCCTTTTGCTCTGGTATTTTAATTAATTCACGTTTAATCGATAATGTTTTATTATTAATGTTTAATGTTATATGTGTCATTCCTAACTGTCACTGTATGTCATGTTGTCACTTGCGGGCGGAGCACCGGCAAATTCCTTGTATGTGAATACTTGGCCAATAAACTTATTCATTCATTCATTCATTCATTCATTCATTCATTCATTCATTCATTCATTCATTCATTCAAGGGAAAACCTTTTCTTTCAGAGCACCAAAATGTCCCACATTTAGTTAAAGAGTGACACAAAATACTGGAGTAACTCAGAGGGACAGGCAGCATCTCTGGACAGAACGAATGGGTGACGGTTTAGGTCGAGACCCTTCTTCAGACTGAGAGGGGAGAGGGAGACACAGAGATAAGAAAGGGTAAAGTGTGTGAAAACAAGACATCAAAAGAGATGAAGCAAGATCAAGGAAAATATAGAATAGATCATTGTTAATTGGGAGAAAGTGACTACAAAGCAAACAGAGATAAAATGTAATCGGGGACAGTCAGACTGGTCGGAGAACTGGGAAGGGGAAGGGATGGAGAGAGAGGGAAAGCGAGGGTTACTTGAAGTTAGAGAAGTCAATATTCATACTGCAGGGGTGTAAGCTACCCAAGCGAAGTATGAGAAAGAGTGATCTTCATTTTTGAATGAGAATCTTAAATATGACAGAAAGCAAATGCGCATGGAATGGAATGGAATGGAATGTTATTTATTGTCATTCAAACCTAGGTTTGAACAAAATTACATTTACTACAGTTTTTTACATTACAAAAAACCCAAGACCCACACTTAACACAGTTTACATAAACATCCATCACAGTGAATCTCCAACACCTCCTCACTGGGATGGAAGGCAAAGTCTTATCTCTTCCCTTTGAAGTTTGATATTTCATAATCTTTCATTCTACAGCCTTTTTACGCCATTCTGGACCATTTTACAGCATAACTAAGTGAAAATGGCTTCTGTAAATTGTCCCCGTGTGTAGGATAACTTATTTTAACAGAACCTTTAACGTAGTTATGCTGTGAAACGGCGCCCAAGCACTGTGGTGGTCCCAGAAGCCGATCTGCATTCATTCATTACAAACACTCCACTGCCACTGGTGGAAACATCCTCTCCACATCCACTCTATCCAGGCCTATTTGGTAAGATCCAGTCTACGTAAAACAAGCATAGAATTTTATAAATGGGGATGGATGAACATGGCAATGAATGCAGGAAAGTGCAGCAAGAGGAAATCTGTTATCCTTTTATTGAACGAGGTGCAGGCTCGAAAGGCCATTTGAGCATTTTTGCTCTTGCTCTTAATTCTCATGTCCTTATGTTACAAAACAAAACATTTGATGTGAATGCTGCTATCACTTTGTCTGCACAATACATGGCGGAGTTTAGCAAATAATCCGTCTGTGAAACAATGTATGTATTTATTTAAGGTACACAAAATTGTTGGGGAAACTCAGCGGGTGCAGCAGCATCTATGGAGCGAAGGAAATAGGCGACGTTTCGGGCCGAAACCCTTCTTCAGACCGTGTATTGACCAGATATGTATTTATTTATTTCAGGTGATCGGCGTTGACAAGATAGAAGTGCTGCAATCACACTTCAGCCAGTCCCCCATTATTACATTATCTGCTCAAGAGGGAGGAGAGGGCAAAGATAAAATCTGTTCATTGCAGCCACACAAAGAGGAAACTGCTGAAACATTTTCTGAACAAAAAGAAGCAACTGGGATAGGATGGATTTATAATGCTCAATGTGGCTCTTACAACCACACGAAAATGGTCGTTTTCAATGTCGACCGCTGTTTTAATGCAAGAATCTACAGATACGCCGTAGAAAGCATATTATCGGGATGCACACAGCTTGGATTGGGAACAGCTCCATCCATGGCCGCAAGAAATTGCATCAAATTGCGGACGCATCACACAAAGCAACCTCCCTTCCAGTCTGAGGAAGGGTTTCAACCCTATTTCGTCACCTATTTCCTTCGCTCCGTAGATGCTGCCTCACCCGCTGAGTTCTTCCAGCATTTTTGTCTACCTCCCTTCCATTTAATCAATTTATACATCACGCTGTCTCGGCAAGGCCAGCAGCATTATCAAGGACGAGTCACTCCCTGGCCTCTCCCCTCTCCCATCGGGCAAAAGGTATAGAAGTTTGAAAACGCACACCTCCAGATTCAGGGACAGTTTCTTCCCAGCTGTTATCAGGCAACTGAATCATCCAACCAGGAGTGGGTGACTCTGACAAAGGGTCTCCACCCGAAACATCACCCATTCCTTCTCTCCCGAGATGCTGCCTGTCCCACTGAGTTACTCCAGCACTTTAGATACATTGAAACATAGAAAGGAGCAGGAGGAGGCCATTCGGCCCTTTGAGCCAGCACCGCCATTCATTGTGATCATGGCTGATCGTCCCCAATCAATAACCCATGCCTGCCTTCATAGAAACATAGAAAATATAGCCTGCACCGCCATTCAATATGTTCATGGCTGATCATCCAACTCTGTATCCTGTACCTGCCTTCTCTCCATACCCCCTGATCCCTTTAGCCACAAGGGCCACATCTAACTCCCTCTTAAATATAGCCAATGAACTGGCCTCAACTACCTTCTGTGGAAGAGTTTCAGAGATTCACCACTCTCTGTGTCACTCTCCCCATATCCCTTGATTCCACCAGCACCTAGAGCTCCATCTAACTTTCTCTTAAATCCATCCAGTGATTTGGCCTCCACTGCCCTCTGTGGCAGGGAATTCCACAATTTTTGTGTCTATCTCAGTTTAAACCAGCATCTGCAGCTTCTTCCTACAGGCCTCCTCAGGCAGATCGTTCTATACACCCACCACCATTTGTGTGAAAGGTTACCCCTTAGGTGCCGATTAAATCTCTCCCCACCATCGCCTTACTTGATTTAAATTATTTACTTATGTTTCTCACTTAGTTTTCTGCTATTTTTGGAATTATTTTATTGCTTGCTACCATGAAGTCAAATATATAAAAAAGATGTAAAACATTTGTTTAACATCCTGATTTGACACATCTATTTATTACCGTCCTAACATTCTATGTTGGCCATTTTTCCCAGTGTGTGAGCTCTAGGGTTAACTAGATTAAAACCTACTCATCTTCCTGATAATTTTCAAAATTCCTGACAATTGGTGAAGAGGATGTTTCCAGATGATGGAGAGTCTAGGACTAGAGGTCATAGCCTCAGAATTAAAGGATGTTCCTTTAGGAAGGAGATGAGAAGGAATGTCTTTAGTCAGATGGTGGTGAATCTGTGGAAATCTTTGCCACGGAGGGCTGTGGAGGCCAAGTCAATGGATATTTTTAAGGCAGAGGTAGATAGATTCTTAATTAGTATAGGTGTCAGGGGTTATGGGAACAAGACAGGATAATTGGATTTGGAGGGAGAGTTAGATCAGCCATGATTGAATGGCGGAGTAGATTTGATGGGCCGAATAGCCCAATTCTGCTCCTATTATTTATGACCTTATGACCATATGACCGACCTGAAACGTCACTTGGATTTTTCACACATATCTCAGTCATTTTCTCATTCACTTTAATCATTCCCTCATCTCAGATTCTTAAGTAAATATTCATCTTTGCTCATGTTTTTCCTTTAAAAATGCTTGTAGTGGTTTATATAACATTTGCCAATTTGCATCTTAGATTCTTTTATTTGCCTCTGTCTTTTTTTATTTCATCCTTCAATGACTTCTGAAATGTTCCCAATCACCAGACCTACTAAACCAAATTGATAGGCCTTGGCTTTCAATATAACACAATGTTTACATTCTTCAGTTAACCATCACTTTTCCTCTGGATTCTTTCATTTTTCTCAATATGGTACGTATTCGTTGAGAATTAGGATATAGTTATTTCAAAAATGGGCCTTCTTTATGCTTGGATGCTGTCCGATTCACCTCCACCCCTTTGCGGACATTGGAACTTTGCGGACATTGAAACTGATGCGCTACAGTGCTGGGAAATATAATCTGGATTCAGGATCTTTCGGTAGACAAAAGTGCTGGAGAAACTCAACGGGTGCAGCAGCATCTATGGAGCGAAGGAAATAGGCAACTCAGGATCTTTCGCTTTGCTCTACATATTGTACTTGAGTTTGTAGGAAGGAACTGCAGATGCCAGTTTACACTGAAGATAGACACAAAAGGCTGGAGTAACTGAGCGGTTCAGGCAGGATCTCTGGAGAGAAGGAATGGGTGATGCTCCGGGTCGAGACCCTTCTTCAGACTGATCTCGACCTGAAACGTCCCCCATTCCTTCCATCCAGAGATGCTGCCTGTCCTACTCGAGTTTGGATCGATTGCATCTATGTATAGCAATACTTGATTTGATTAGGCTGCATGCACAACAAAGCTTTTCACTGTACCTCGGTACACGTGACAATAATAAGTCTAAACCTGTCGTACCTATTACTGGAGCTGATTCACCCTCTGGCTTGTGCAACTGGCTTTATCCAGCTATCAGATCGAATATCAGATTTACCTTTGTCGCCTGTAAATTGAATGTGACACTGGCCAGATTGTTTGCTTTAGTGCTACTGATTAACGATTAAATAAGGCCTGGGAGAATGCAAGTGATGGGCGAGGACAGCTATCACTCAATAGGGCAGGCAGACTGAACCTATTTTTCCAAGTTCAAAATGCCAGAGCCTAGAAGGCATTGCTTGCTTTAAGGTGAGAGGAGCAGAGTTTAATGTACAGGTTTTTTAGACAGAGAGTGGTGAACAGGCTGCCAGGGGTGGTTGTGACGGCAGATAAGATGGTGGCACTTAAGAGGCATTTGAATGTGCACGTGGATATGCAGGGAATGGAGAGATATGGATCACCTGCAGGTAGATAGGTTTAGTTTAATTTGACATCATGTTCTAAGTGGCCATTCTGCTCTAGAATTTAGAAGATTGAGGGGGGATCTTATAGAAACTTACAAAATTCTTAAGGGGTTGGACAGGCTAGATGCAGGAAGATTGTTCCCGATGTTGGGGAAGTCCAGAACAAGGGGTCACAGTTTAAGGATAAGGGGGAAATCTGTTAGGACTGAGATGAAAAAATAATTTTTCACACAGAGAGTGGTGAATCTCTGGAATTCTCTGCCACAGAAGGTAGTTGAGGCCAGTTCATTGGCTATATTTAAGAGCGAGTTAGATGTGGCCCTTGTGGCTAAAGGGATCAGGGGGTATGGAGAGAAGGCAGGTACAGGATACTGAGTTGGTTGATCAGCCATGATCATATTGAATAGTGATGTAGGCTCGAAGGGCCGAATGGCCTACTCCTGCACCTATTTTCTATGTTTCTATGTTTCTATGACATTGTCTGCTGAAAGACCTGTTCTAGGTTTCATCTCTAACCATAATCTTTAGACTTTAGAGGTACAGTTCAGAAACAGGCATTTGGCCCAACAAGACCCCCCATACACAAATCTACACACACGAGCAACAGTTCTTACAATTTACCGAAGCCAATTAACCTACAAATCTGTACGTCTTTGGAGTGTGGGAGGAAACCCGAGCACCTGGAGAAAACCAACATGGTCACAGGGAGAACATACAAACTCTATACCACTGCACCCATAGTCAGGATCAATTCCGGGTCTCTCGTGCTGTAAGGCAGCGATTCTACCCTAGTCTTTCAGTACTACCATCATAATTTTGGTTCATAGAATCATAGTCATAGACTCCTACACTGTGGAAACAAGCCCTTCGGCCCACACGCACCAGTTACACTATTCCCACCTCCCTGCATTTGGCCCATACCCCTCCATACCTGTCCTATCCATGCACCTAACTGTTTCCCAAAGGATGGGATAGTCTGGCAGCTCATTCCATACACCCACCACCCTTTGTGTGATAAAGTTACTCCTCAGATTCCTATGAAATCATTTCCCTTTCACCTTAAACCTATGTCCTCTGGTCGCCGATTCAACTACTCTGTGCATCGACCCAATCTATTCCTCTCAAGATTTTATAGACCTTAATAAGATCATCCCTCATCCTGCTGCGCTCCAAGGAATAAAGTCCCAGCCTAGTCAACCTCTACCTATTGCTCAACCCTATTGCTCAGACCCTCGGGTCCTGGCAACATCCTCGTAAAACTTCTCTGCACTCTTTCCAGCTTGACAATATCTTTCCTATAACACAGGGCCCAGAACTGAACACAATACTCTAAATGCATCTTCGCCACATATCTTATATAACTACAACATGTTCTCCCAACTCCTATACTCAAAACTCTGACTGATGAAGACCAATGTGTCAAAAGCCTTTTTGACCACCCTATCTACCTGTGACTCCACCTTCAAGGAACCATCCACCTCTACTCCTAGATCCCTCTGCTCTACTACACTCCCCAGAGCCCTATCATTCACTGTGCAGGTCCTGCCCGTGTTAGACTTCCCAAAATGCAACACCTCACATTTCTATGTCATGTCACATTAAATTGTATTTGGAATCGAAATTGAATCAAATATCTGACTTGGAAGTGAAAGTTGACACCATACCAAATATCTTTTGTCCCCCTCATTGTATTACCCACGTTCTCAGTATCCACAATGTGCGATGAGATTGATTACAACTTGTGCTCTTTAACCAGATGGGAGTCGTAGATCAATCATCCCTCTGTTGTGTTGCAACGGAGATCCAAACCTACGTGTAGCAAGTAGATTTATACAGCCATTAAAACAGTGGGTTAACAAAGTTCACATGAATGCTTTGTGCATTCGTAAAACCTTCATGAGTGATGCCTCGCTCCTTGTAACAAGGTAGGCAGCTGTAAACAACATAAGCAATCACACCATGTGGATGAATAGATCACCAGAGTATCCAATTTAGTGGACTTGGGTGTATGGTTCGTAAATGGCTGGAATACCAACTGGGAATACACAAATACTTGCTGTCTGGGGAGACATATGAAGCAATCAGACTTCATTCGCAACAAGAATTCCATAGTCATAAGTGATAGGAGCGGAATTAGGCCATTCGGCCCATCAGGTCTACTCCGCCATTCAATCATGGCTGATCTATCTCTCCCTCCTAACACCATTCACCTGCCTTCTCCCCATAACCCCTGACACTCATACTGTTCAAGAATATATTTATCTCTGCCTTAAAAATATCCATTCACTTAGCCTCCACAGCTTTCTGTGGCAAAGAATTCTACAGATTCCCCATCCTCTGACTAAAGAAATTCCTCCTCATCTCCTTCGTAAAGGAACATTAATTAATTCTGAGGCTATGAATTCTAGCCTCAGAAGGACTAGCCTCATTAATTCTGAGGCTAGTCCTAGACGCTCCCACGAGTGGCAACCTACTCTCCACATCCACTCTATCCAAGCCTTTTACTATTTGTTTTGGGTTTCAAATAGTTCCTCCCTTATCCTTCCAAATTCCTGTGAGTACAGGCCCAGTGCCATCATACGCTCATCATATGTTTACCTACTCATTCCTGGGATCATAGTAATGCACTGTGTCATGCCACATTCTGCAAAGTATAGGGCCTGTCCCACTTTCCCGAGTTACTCACAAATTCTCCCGAGTTTTCCTCTCGATTCAACCTCGGAGAATTAGGGTAATAGCCAGCTGTAGGTACTCGGGGCTATTTTATTTACTCGTGGACATTTTTCAACATGCTGAAAAAACGTCCCGACTTGCCTGATGCCCCGAGTACCTACGGCTGGCATTACGAGCCGCTATGAAATATCTACAGACACCTACGGCCTCCTACGGATTCACTATGGACTCCTACGGACACGCTATGGACATTCTCCGAGTTTGAATCAAGGGGAGAATTCGTGAGGAACTCAGGAAAGTGGGACAGGGCCTTAAGTATTGTTAAATCTCACTATATTTCTCTATGTTCCACATGTATTGAAAATAAGCTTTTTTGTTATTAAAGAAACAGAAAATACTGGAATCCCTCAGCATCTGTGGTTTGAGAAGCAGTTTAGTTCAGTTTAGTTTAGTTTAGAGATACAACGCCCATAAACAGGCCCATCGGCCCACCGTTCTGACCAGCAATTCCCGCACACTAACACTATCCTACCTATCCTAGGGACAATTTACATTTATACCAAGCCAATCAACCTATAAACCGCTACGCCTTGGAATGTAGAAGGGAAGCGGAGCACTCGGAGAAAACCCACGCAGGTCACAGGAATAAAGTACAAGCTCTGTACTGACAACGCCCGCAGTCAGGATCGAACATGGGTCTCTGGCGCTGTAAGGCAGCAACTCCACCGCTGCGCCACCGTGCCGCCCATGACATAGTTAATGCTTCAGGATGTACAAGAAGGAACTGCAGATTTTACTTCGGAGTCACGTGAGTGACTACGTGAAGAACCCCGCTAGGACGCATGCGTGTCATATCGCTTTCACGCTTGCGAAACGACAGGCGGGGTGGAGCGTTCCCCCGCAGCGGTAAGTTTGAAATCGCGACCTGCAGGTAAGAAATTTACTCTGCGGTAGTTTTGTTCCCCGCGCTGTTTTTTCACAGGGGGGGAAGCTGGACAAAATAGTGTCCACAAGTGAAGCTGGCTGGGGAGGACCGCAAAGTTGCGGGAGCCAGCAGCAGCTGAAGGCACAAGCCCCGTAAGTGGGATCAGCTGTGCCGAGTTTTGGTCCCGCGCCGGCCAGAACACCACGGCCGGGCGGGAGACTATTCAGAATGGGGCTGCCGACTTTTGACAAGTCGAAAACGGCAGGAGGCGGGGTGGAAAGACGTTCCCCCATAGCGACTACTTAAACCAGGACCTGCAGGTAAGAGTACTGCGGTCATTTTGTGTTTTCCCATGTTTTCCCATGCTAACATCAGAATTTCCCCTGAATAAGGGGATTAATAAAGTATTTATCTATCTATCTATCTATCTATCTAATTACAGGAGCATGGAAAAGTTGAATCAAACGAGGGCTGCGACAAAGCTGGTGGGACAGCAGCAGCCAGCGGCACTTGAATCAGCTATAATGGGATCAGCTGTGCCCGATGTCGCCTCCGCACCAGCCAGATCCACTCCGCGGTTGGGCGGTAAGGCAACACAAAAAAACATCAAAGTCGTGGACACAGAGGAGTCCGACTTTAAGCAGCCGCGGGCGGCCAGCGACCGTGAGCGCTGGAGCCGGATGGAGCGGTGTGCGGAGCATTTGCTCCAACGTGACAAGCTCTGGGAGATGGAGTCAAGTCACTGTGGGCCCTATGTAAAACCCACAGCAGCACCTCTTGTAGGGCTGCACAGTGCTTCTTCCTCATCCGAGGGGAGTACTGGGGGTCAGTTCTGGGCTGATCCTGAAGAGGGGTTTGCAGAACAGAAATCAATTGTGCGGGGGGTGCAGGAACGTGAAAATCTACTGGACATGGTGTCCAACACTTCATACAGCCAGACCAGACTGGCCAAAGCCTGGAGGACACCTTACACAGGGTAATTGTATATCCCTGAATGTTCCTGCAGTAAACAGCGGGGATAACAGCATTTACCTGCACAGTGGATGAGAAGGACATGTCGCAGGACCAACAGGATGCACTGGCACTGCTTTGCAACACACGGCCATAGATAGCACCCTTACGCACCCACCAGTCTTTTAGGCCATGGCCCAGGCCGGCCTCCTTGGAAGATACGCAAACCTCCAACATCAACCAAACCACAAACCCAGACACCGACGCCTCATATCAACGAAGGATTTACAAAAAGAAGTAAACCTGCCACTGGTAACTATGGAGGTAGGTGGGTCTGGTTCCCTACAAATTGCAGGGAGCATGGAGGTTGGGGGGAGATTACACTCCTTTCTGGATGCATGAAGTATGTTAACTACCGATACTTATATTTTAAGCAGTATCCAGGGATATACTATAGAATTTATACACAAGTACAGCCCTCCAGTTCACATATACCGAACCAAATGTTCGTACTTCCAGTAAAGAATTCAGAAGCGCATGCTGTACTGGAGCGGCGTTACACAAAAGGGGTAATTGGGAAAACCCAACACGAACCGCTAGAATTCGTGTCCAATATCTTTACCAAACACAAAAAAGATGGTGGTTGTCGCATCATCATAGATCTGACCAAATTGAATACATATGTACAATATATTCATTTTAAAATGGAAACCTTTGTTACTGCTAAACAATTGATTTCCAAAGGTTACTTCATGGCTAGCATCGATTAAAAAATGCTTACTATTCAGTGCCTATACGAGGTGACCACAGATGTTACTTAAAATTCAACTGGATGGGACAGCTCAGGCAGTATAGAGCGCTGCCAAATGGTTTAACATCAGCCCCAGGCTGTTCACCAAAATTTTGAAACCAGCCCTAGCGTTTCTACGGAAACGAAAACACATACATACTGTGGGTAAACTTTGGAATTGGCCAAACAAACTGTAGTTATTTAAAAAACTGGGGTTTTTTATCCATCCAGTTAAGTCTAAATTAATGCCTTCCACTACTATGGACTATTTGGGGTTCACCATTGACTCAGTTCACATGTCGGTGACTTTGCCAAAGGGAAAGACTATAGACTTAATAGAGGCTTGCAATAACCTCATTGACATCAGTAACCGTCCATCAGATTGGTAGCAAAAGTAATTGGCATGGTGGCTGCTTTTCCAGCCACACAATTTGGACCTTTACATTACCAAAAAATTTACAGAGAGCAAAAATACAAGCACTCAACATCAATGCTGGTTATTTTGACAGACCAATGAAGCTACCAATCAAAGTTATAATGGAACTAAAATGGTGGATAGATAACATTTGGCTTTTCAATCCAATCATTATCAGCAACCCTTCTATGGTGCTACAAACTGATGCCAGTGCACTTGGTTGGGGTGCCACCAATTCCATCTCCAGCTGTGGAGGTAGATGGACTGCTCAGAAGGCATCATTATTAATAACACTGGGCATAAACTAACTGGAAATGTTGGGTACATTCTATGGCCTTAAGTCATATTGTACTGGGTCATATCACCAGCATGTTAGACTACAGATTGACAATACCACCGTGGTAGCATATATCAACCACATGGGTGGAAACAAATCGACATCATGTGACAATCTAGCTAATACAATTTGGCAGTGGTGTATCCAGAAAGATATTTGGATATCAGCTACTTACCTACCAGGTAAACTAAATTTAGTGGCAGACACCAGGTCACGTAAAAATTAATGAAAACACCGAATGGATGTTGAATAAAATAGTATTGCTGATATTACAGCACAGTATGGAACACCAGATATCGATCTACTCGCATCCAGGATTAATCGCCAGTTATCAAACTATGTTTCGTGGGAACCAGACCCTGGGGCAGCGGCGACAGATGCATTTTGCTGCATTGGGGGGGGGGGGGGGGGGGGGGGGGGGGGGGGAATTGTTTATTCATGCATTCCCTCCTTTCTGCCTCATCAGACGGGTATTAATGAAAATACAGCAAGACTCTGCTTCTGGTATTTTGGTAGTACCTGATTGGCCTACTCACCATGGTTCCCAGTGATATTGAACATGGTATTAGAACCATGTATCACCATCCCGAATAGACCAGACTTATTGGTTCATCCCGTAACAAGGGATAGCCACACATGCCATAACTATTTGAATTTATTAATTTGTAGAGTATAAAAATACCACTACTACAGCTGGTACTGACGGACCGAACAGTGAACATGATTCGGTGGGCCACAGACAGTCCACCAAGAAACAGTATCTGGCCTATATCAGGAAGTGGGAGATGTATTGTCACAAAAACAGCATCACCTACAGAGATATGAACATCCCGTCTGTTCTGGAATACCTGGCAGGCCTCCATTATGATGAGGGGCTCAGTTATAGTGCCATCAACTGCGCCAGAAGTGCCCTATCAACTTATCAATAGCAAGGAACAGAGCGTCACTCTGTTGGGACTCACCCACTGGTAACAAAACCTATGAGGGGAATTTTAATACCAATCCCCCAAGAACCAGGTACTCCCAAATATGGGATGTGAGTATTGTCCTGAAGATGCTCAGGAATTGGTCTCCAGCAACAGCTCTGTCCCTACATAGACTGACATTAATAACAGTCATGCTAATGGCTTTGGTCATGGCACAAAGGGTACAGTAATTTCATAAATTAAGACTGGACAACATGACTTCTTCATCTGGAAATATTACGTTTCATAATTATGAATTAGTCAAGCAGAACAGACAGGAATCAACAGGCCTCAATATAGAATTTATGTCTTACCCAACAGATGAACGTCTCTGTATAGTAAGACGTTCTTTAGTAACTTGTCAGTTTCTTTGTTGAACTAAATTAAGGCGCATGTTGCAATCAAAAGCGCTTGAACAATTGGTTGGGAAGAAAGCCAAACTGTAAGAAAGACGATTGTGTTATACATGGAGAACACAAAAATCATCAGAGGCTATGAGAAGGCACTTTTAGTCAGCCATAAGCAACCACACAAAAAAGTGGTCCACCAGGGCTGCAGCTACATCGGTAGCTATGCAGTTGGATTTACCATTGGAGCAAATCCTCAAGACAGCAGGATGGTCAGGGAAAACATTCCAACTATTTTTGTTTTTCATAAACCAGTCATTAAACCTGGAACGTTTGCAGAAACAATTTTAAGTTCTGTAATTTAATTTACCCCATAAATAGGGGCTATAATTTTGTGTTAATCAAATTCATGGATTTCAATGTTGGATTCATGTCTAAATTATGTTGACACAATTCCTCCTACAGTCACTAAGGCAGTTGTGATGCATGGACTCGTTTCCACGGCATGAAATCACAGAGCTTTGAAATCTTCATGTAGTCACTCACGTGACTCCGAAGTAAAATAGTAAGATTAAACGAGAACTTACCAGTTCAAAGTTTGATCATTATTTTATGAGGAGTACGTTGAGGGAATACGTGCCCTCTGCTCCCACCCATGATCATATACTCAACTGGTATTTCTTCTCTAATCTTACTATGTTTAGTCATTACAGTTATCTGTGATTTCACACCGCTGCTTTGAAGAATGACACGCATGCGTCCTAGTGGGGTTCTTCACGTATTCCCTCAACGTACTCCTCATAAAATAATGATCAAACTTCGAACTGGTAAGTTCTTGTTTAATCTTACTATTCTGGTATACACTGAAGATAGACACAAAATGCTGCAGTAACTCAATTGGTCAGGCAGCATCTCTGGAGAAAAGGAATAGGTGATGTTTCGGGTCGAGACCGGAAATGTCACCTATTCCTTTTCTCCAGAGTTGCTGCCTAACCTGCTAGGTTACTCCAGCATTTTGTGTCTATCTTTTTTATGTATCAATCTTTGATACGAAATGTGAATTCTGCTTTTTTCACGTATGAGCAAGTTTCCGGAGCATTGTCATAGAGTCATACAGCACAGAAACAGACCCTTCAGCCCAACCTGCCCAAGTCCACATACATGCCCCATTTACAGTAGTCCCACATGTACAGACAGCACCTGTAGCCATGATCGAACCCGGCTCCCTGGCGCTGTAAGGCAGCAATTCTACTGCTGCTAATATTGATGCATTTAGAGGAGGCTTGATGTAAAATTAAGAGAGAAACAGCAAAGGAAATGGGGCAGGGCAGAAACAGATAATTAGTTTGAGAAGTGACCCATGTGTTGGATATATATTAGCAAGGACTGTCTGAATTGAATGGGGTCTGTTTTCCAGTGTGAATTCTATGTAATTATCTGTTGCTATGAGAAATGGGCTGACATTCGGAGGAAATCTTTTCATGTAACATTACCATGTTATTAAGCCTAAAAGGATTCATCTGTGATTGTACATTTTAGTTCGCAGAGTTAATATTGATAGTCCTTTTCTCCACTTTAATTATAGTAGATAGATTGCTCATTCCGTGTTCACTGATCACTTTTCGACCCTTGCTAATAGAATTCTGGAAATGGTGTTTGATAACTGTATTGTCAGCACATGTTATCATTATTTAAACCATTGCAAGGGTAGATTGAAAAAAACTATTTGCTCTGTCAGGGAGGTACAGAGTAAGGTGGGTAACCTTGAATTAGGTTCAGAGGTGATGTTACAAAGCCATCCTTCACATCATAGTCAAAGAGTGAAAACAGGTCCCTTGGCACAACTTGCCCACACCGGCCAACATGTCCCAGCTACACTAGTCCCACATGGCTCCATTTGGTCCATATCCCTCCAAACCTGTCCCATCCATGTGTCTGTCTAACTGTTTCTTAAACGTTGGGATAGTCCCAGCCTCAACTATCTCCTCTGGCAGCTTGTTCCATATACGCACCATCCTTTGTGCAAAAAAGTTACTCCTCAGATTCCTATTAAATCTTTTCCCCTTCATCATAAACCTATGTCCTCTGGTCTTCGATTCCCCTACTCTGGGCAAGAGACTCTGTGCATCTACCCGATCTATTCCTCTCATGATTTTATACACCTCTCTTAGATCACCCATCATCCTCCTGCACTCCAAGGAATAGAGACCCAGCCTACTCATTCTCTCCCTATAGCTCACACCCTCTAGTCCTGGCAATATCCTCGTACACCTTCTCTGTACCAATGGAAGTGGAAAGCTGGGAGTCATTTCCATATCACAACAATTTATATTCATGTAGTCCCTTTAAAGCAACAATTGGTTCCAAGGCACTTCAAAGGAGTGAAGTCAAATAAAATCTGAACAACGCTTGTTAAAGCTATCAGGCCAAATGCACGGCTAAAGAAGTTGATTTTAAGATTTTAACGGAACAGAGATAAAGCTGGAAATGCAGACTTGAAAGCCCGTTATATGTTCGCAGGATATGAATACATGATAGGAACCTGGCCTGTAACAGGGACATAAGTGGTAGCTTGAAAGATGAGGCATGATCTCATAGAGGTTTACAAGACACGAGAGGAAAAGAATAGGAAGTAGGGGAATCGAGAACCAGAGGACATAGGTGTAAGGTGAGGGGAGGGGGTAAGATTTAATAGGAACTTGAGGGGTAACATTTTCACACACAGGGTGGTGGGTGTATGGGACGAGCTGATGTAGTTGAGGTTCTTAAACTGCAACGCTTAAGAAACAATTTTATACAGGTACATGGATAGTTTTAGAGGACTAAATCCAGGCCGGCGGGGCTAGTGTAGATAGGACTTGTTGGGCGGTGTGGGCAAGTTGGGCTGAAAAGCCTGTATCCAAGCCACATGACTCTATGACGATATGAAAGGCATAGATAGGATAGACAATCAGAATCAGTCCCAGGATGGAAAAATCCAATACTGGAGGGCATGACTCTCAAGTGAGGGGGGCAAGGTTTAAGGGATATCAGACTAAGTGGGACCCGTTTTGTCCCATTCTCACACGTGTGGCCAGGTGTCCCATCGCAATATTCCACCACTCACCCATAGCCCCCAACTGCGCAGGCGAGGCTGACTCACAGCTTTCTGCACTCACTGGCTCACGGCTTTCTGGAATCACTCACGGCATTCTGGACACTGACTCACGGCTTTCTAGACACTCACGCTGCAATGGCCTGCCCAGTATCTCGAGGTTGCAGTAGTTGGCCAGGATTCGAGCCACTCCGCACTCCTCGACTGTGGCGGCCTCGGGCCGGGCGGGCTCGGGACAGCTTTGGGGCGGATCGCTTCGGGGCGGGCGGACTCGGGATGGCTTCAGGACAGCTTCTGGACGGCTCTTGGACTCAGCCCGGCCTCCGGGACTTTATTGACAGCAGGTGCAGGAAGGGGAGTCACCGTCCCGGTAACAGACAGGAGAGAAGACCAATTTGCTGATCTTATGATTTTTTTTAACATAAAACTCCATACAGACAGCACCCGTAGTCAGGATCGAACCGGAGTCTCAGGCACTGCATTCGCTGTAAGGCAGCAACTCTACCGCTGTGCCACCGTGACTGCCACTCTCTAGCTGGTGAGGGGATGGTTTAGTTGCATCATGACAGCTGGGAAGTAACTGTTCCTGAATCTGGATGTATGAGGCCTAGATAAAGTGGATATGGGGAGAATGTTTATAGTCAGACGAGAGGGCACATCCTGAGAATAAAAGGTTGCACCTGTAGAATAAAGATGAGGAGGAAATTCTTTAGTCAGTGGGTGGTGAATCTGTGGAATTAATTGCTGCAGACGTTGGTGGAGACCAAGTCATTTTTGTGTTTTTAATGCAGAGATTAATCAGTTCTTAATTCAACCGCTGTCTCACGGTGCGAGTTCACCCACGAGTGATCCCGAGTTTGAAACAAACCAAAATCGTGGTAATCACGTAGAATTAACGTAGCGGGAACGTCGGAACTCGTGGACATAACTTAGCGACTCGTAACGCTAACGGCAGGTACTCGGGAAACTTGTTAACTCTTGAAAAATTTTCAACATGTTGAAAGATTTCCACGAGTCAAATTTACTCTTGAAGTAAAAATTTTAAACTTTTAAACTCGTTGTTAGAACGTAGTAGCCCGTGAGTTTACGGTATTGACTCGTGAGTCTACCGTATTAACTCGTGGGCACTCTTAATTCAGCAGCTGGACAGAGAAAAATACGGTGAGAAAAAAAAGATGATTTCCACATCAGCACGTGACCTGGGTCAATCCAGGGTGTTTCACCTCATTGCTGGAGAATGTTTTGGAGAAGAAGCTTGTTTAGAGATGGCCCCCAGAAAAATGCAACGCAAGGGCAGAGCAGAACCATACAAAAAACCTGCCATGAAGGCTTTGATCATAAAGGAGGAGGTGGAGGAGGAGGAGAGGCAGGAGAGGCAACAGGAGATGCAACAGGAGGAGGCAACACTGCATGTGGGCTCCCTGCAGCAGGAGAACAGGGAGGTTGAACATGTGCAGATCGCCTCCCAGGTAGCTGTGTCTGAAACAGCCTCAGACGTGGATGCCCCATTGTGTAAGGGAAGATGGAGTAAAGTGAAACCCTTTCGCTTCAACAGGCAGCAAGAGGGAGACCTCGTAGAGTGGTATCAGGCAAATGAAATCCTCTATGATAAATTCAATTCAATTCAAAGCACTTTATTCGTCCCCAAGGGGCAATTTAAAAGGGCGCATTACAGTAGCTTTTTAAAAAAAAGAAAGGGACACAAACAACGTTACGAAGAGACAAACATTCAAAGCTACTCTCTGCACCGACCGGTCGACCGCACGAGCAGTGACCCGGCAAGGATTGGGTTGTCAGCAGCGATACAATAATAAAGAACACACAAAATGTAACACAAACATCCACCACAGCATTCATCACTGTGGTGGAAGGCACAAAAATTTGTCCAGTCCTCCTCCATTTCCCCCCGTGGACAGGGCAGAGAGGATTATCGGTATAAGGAGAAGAAGCGTGCTTTGTTGGAGATAAAGACAAGGGAGTATCCTGGGTGCACATGTGGCCCTTGTGGCTAAGGGGATCAGAGGGTATGGAGAGAAGGCAGGTACGGGATACTGAGTTGGATGATCAGCCATGATCATATTGAATGGCGGTGCAGGCTCGAAGGGCCGAAGGGCCTACTCCTGCACCTAATTTCTATGTTTCTATGTTTCTATGTGAGTACATTATGATATATTGGGGCATCAGCAGGTCAACCATTTTCTTTTATCCATAATTGCAAAAATGACAGTCTCACTGATGTACAATTTCTATATTTTGCATAAAATAAAACTTCTGTCTGTGCCCTACAGCAGTAAAGTTAAGTTGCAGACAACTTTCACAGGTTGTATGTTTGAAGGTTGAATCCTATCTCCAAAAGCCCATAAATTAAATATGCGTGAGGACAGGCAATTAACACATGTAATGCTTGTCTTAAGACTGTTTGTTTTGAACTTTGAATCCTGTCTTCAAGAAAGACCACATTAAATATGCGGAGGGCAGGCAATTAAAACAGGGCTTCAATTACACAGGCCTCAATGGTTTTCCGGTACATATCTGTTTACTCTCTGCAACTTTTCATCTCTTGGAAGGCATCCTATGCTAGAAGTTATATTTGAATCACTCCACTCTCCTTTAATGCAGATGAACAACTCCAGCAATGGTTTACAAACCAGAGGACCATCTACGGAAAAGTCACCGCACTTGGCACAAAAACAGGGTTTGCTGGAGGCAGACCCACAGAGAGAAGCAAGTGGATTGAGGAAAAGTGGCGTTTCTTGTCAAGCCAAATTGTGCGCGTGGGGCACAAGGGCGCGAGGGCAAAAGCTCGCTTGATCTTGATTTTCAGTACCAGAACTAGCGCGAGCAAAGTACTTAGTACGACAAAGTTTTACAGTCATGAGGCTCTGGACACATTGTCTAAATGATTTTATTTAATTCCACCATCAACAACAGAGCATTGAGCAGGAGGTGGATGATCCCCTGGAGGGGACCTCTACGCCGGGCCCATCCACCAGCCAACAGCACTCCAGGAGGCAGATGTCACAGGAGAGCAACATTGGCAGCACCACACCTGGAGTTGATGAGGAAAGGAGAGGTTTACAAGATAACTTGACTCTTGTAAGTACATAGAGTTTCTGCACATTTCATGTTCCATTGCACAATGCATCCATCCACCATTTTGCTCTTAACGTGGGTTCTTATGTTTCAGCTCACTGACCTTGTAAAAGAAGGCATTCAATTGATGAATGATGCACGCAGGGATACGACACCACAAAGCGAGCATGTGCAGAAAGTTTGTCAGTGTTGTGTCTCGGTGATGACTGAAGATTTATCTGAGGATATGTGGGAATTCACAAGATCATTCATGACTTATGCAATGAACTACCGCGAGAAAAAGGTTAATATGACATCTTGATTTTCCATACTTCTTTCATCGTTTGTGTTAAATATCTTTATTTCTCACATGAGATAATCACAATGATTTAATGTGTGTTGTCTGCGCAGATAAGGAAAGCAAGGGCACGTGTACATGTGGCACCTTGTCCCATGTATGTACAGCCTCGTCCACTTTCCTTCTTTGATCAGGTATTAAAAAACAGATGTACGCTTCCATCAGTGTTGTTCTTTGCCACTGAAGTCATCAGTGAGTTTTTGTTAATGCATTGAGTTCCACTAATATATTATTCTCTAATTCAAAAGCAGACAGCGAGGCAACAGGGAGAACAGTTGGCAATGGGGGGCACCGCCTCAATACCAGGCAGCACAGGTATACAATTATTTTGTGTCGGATTGAAGTTTAAAGAATTGTGATTCGCAACTGCATAAGGACATTAAATTAATCCACTCTCATGAGTAATGTTAATGAGATGCAAGAAAAGTACATGATTCGGTAAAGAATTGTGATTCGCAACCGCATAAGGACATTAAGTTTATCCCCTTCCATGAGTAATGTTAATAAGATGCAAGAAAAGTACATGATTCGGCCAAAAGGACATAAGACATTTTGATAAAGTTAACGTTTAATTCTTAAGTAACCCTATTGCACCTTTTTATGGTCTGTGAAAAAGCTTACACATGTACTTCCTACTTCTTCTTCAGAGACACCTCCCATCACCACTCAGTTATACAGAGCTGCAGCCTGCTGTAACATCCGTAACTGCATTGCAATCTGTATATGGAGAGGACAGTCTAAGTGGAGCAGAATCATCATTTGATGAAGGGCACAGTGACCTGGGAGATCAAGTTCAAGTTCAAGTGAGTTTATTGTCATGTGTCCCTGTATAAGACAATGAAATTCTTGCTTTGCTTAAGCACACAGAAAATAGTAGGCATTTACTACAAAACAGATAAATGTGTCCATATACCTTGATATAAATATATACACACATGAATAAATAAACTGGTAAAGTGCAAATAACAGAAAGTGGTTATTAATAATCAGAGTTTTGTCCGAGCCAGGTTTAATAGCCTGATGGCTGTGGGGAAGTGGCTATTCCTGAACCTGGTTGTTGCAGTCTTCAGGCTCCTATACCTTCTACCTGAAGGTAGCAGGGAGATGAGTGCGTGGCCAGGATGGTGTGGGTCTTTAATGATACTGCCAGCCTTTTTGAGGCAGCGACTGCGATAAATGCCCTCGATGGAAGGAAGGTCAGAGCCGATGATGGACTGGGCAGTGTTTACTACTTTTTGTAATCCTTTCCTCTCCAGGGCGCTCAAATTGCCGAACCAAGCCACGTTGCAAAGTATGCTCTCGACTGTGCACCTGTAGAAGTTAGAGAGAGTCTTCCTTGACAATCCGACTCTCCGTAATCTTCTCAGGAAGTAGAGGCGCTGATGAGCTTTTTTGATAATTGCGTTAGTGTTCTCGGACCAGGAAAGATCTTCAGAGATGTGCACGCCCAGGAATTTGAAGTTCTTGACCCTTTCAACCATCGACCCGTTGATATAAATGGGGCTGTGGGTCCCCCTCCTACTCCTTCCAAAGTCCACAATCAGTTCCTTGGTTTTGCTGGTGTTGAGGGCCAGGTTATTGCGCTGGCACCATATGGACAGTTGCTCGATCTCTCTTCTATATTCTGACTCATCCCCATCAGTGATACGCCCCACAATAATGGTGTCGTCAGCGAACTTGATGATGGAGTTCGCACTGTGACTGGCTACGCAGTCATGGGTATAGAGTGAGTACAGTAGGGGGCTGAGCACGCAGCCTTGAGGTGCTCCCGTGCTGATTGTTATCGAGGCTGACACATTTCCACCAATACGAACAGACTGTGGTCTGTGGATGAGGAAGTCGAGGATCCAGTTGCAGAGGGATGAGCAGAGACCCAGTTCTGCGAGTTTGGTAACCAGTTTGGAGGGGATGATTGTGTTAAATGCCGAGCTGTAATCAATGAATAACAGCCTGACATATGAGTTTTTGTTGTCCAAGTGGTCCAGTGCGGAGTGGAGGGCCAGCGAGATCGCATCCACTGTTGATCTGTTGTGGCGGAATGCGAACTGCAGTGGGTCCAGGTTTTTGTCGAGGTAGGAGTTGATTTGCTCCATGATCAACCTCTCAAAGCACTTCATCACCACCGGCGTTAGTGCCACTGGTGGATAGTCATAGTTCTGTTCTCCCTCTGATGTAGATTCTTATCATTATGTTTATGTTGTGTTTTGCCTGTTTGAGCACGTTTTAGTTTATTGTGGATACTCTCACATTTTCTAATGACTTATAGTGTTGAAAAGCTTTTTACTAATCCTGATTCTCACTGTTTGTTTACTTCATTGTTTACTTCAATAAAAGCGACTTCTTTGTTTTATCAAAATCAAATTGATGTCTGGAAGTTCTTCATTTTAATATCATTGCAAAGTGTCATGACTTGAATGTAATATTCCTTTCATCATAAAACACAAAATAGAGGAAGTGATACAATCTATTCACATCTTGATTAAGGACTCGGGCGCCTCATATCCTGTGCTTTTTAAATGTAAAACAGTTTCACCTCTCAGTAGATCAGAAAATAAGACAAATAGCACGGAATTTGAAACATAGTCTTTATTCATCTTGTCACAACATCGGAGGCCTGGATCGCCTCGGCGCAGAGGGAGAATAAGGAGGGAAGTGACAAAGACTTTAAGACTTTTGCCTTCCATCACAGTGAGGAGGTGCCTGGTGAACTCACTGTGGTGGATGTTACATTTGTGTTTATTGTGTGTTTTTGTCATTTTTATTACATGTATGACTGCAAGGCAACGAAATTTCGTTCAGACCGAAAGGTCTGAATGACAATAAAGGATACTTTGACTTTGACTTTGACTTCAATAAAAAAAAAACACTTTTTTTGCACATCTTGAGAAAAGGAGCACCGCAGCAAACAACACAAAGAGCTTCTCAACCATGTCAATTAACAAATAAAGCACAAAGAAGCATTTCCAGTATATCCTCTCATTCAGCTGAGAAATGGAGCATAAGCCTAAATTCTGGCAATAAAAGAGACAATGCACGCAATGCCTATGTTTTGAGATCTACCATCAGATAAGCAGATGCATGATAACCACTGCTTCAAGAACAGACAGATGCAATGAAATTATTTACATTAAAATGAAAATATAAATCCACACTTAAAGTTAAATAAAACAAAGTCAGCAGGATTAAAACTGAACATGAAATTCACTGAATTTGTCTGCATGTGGGCTCTCCTCATGCAGTGGGGCACCTGTTGTCGGCTGTCCCTCAAAATAAGCTGGCCTGCCACGACACACTGCCCAATTCTGAATTATAGTATGAGCAAAGATGGTCTCTCTGCTCTTTTGCACTCTTAGTCCCCGTGTGACCTGGAAAACGCTGCAGTGACACCAAAGTTGCGTCGTTTACATCACTCCTCCATGCACCTGCCGCTATGCTCCCTGTTTGACTGTCCACTAAGTCACCATCCTGCATGGCTGCTGCTGATCCTGCAGCTGCACCTCTCAAGCGGATAAGGTTGTGCAGAACACATGCTGCAAACACAATAGTCTCGACATTCTTGGGCTCCTGTTCCATTGTTTTGAGCAAGCATCAACATCTGTTTGCCAGGATGCCGAATGCATTTTCTACAACCCTCCTAGCCCTGGACAGCCTGTAATTAAAGATCCTCTGGACCCTTGTCAAATGCCTGTGTGGGTATGGCTTCATCAACCAGGGCCTTAGTGCAAAGGCACCGTCAGCAACCATTGAATAAGAAAAGTCCGGGTTGTCTTCTCCTTGCAGAGGTTCGGGATCAGGCATGCCTGCTGTTCTATTATCCATTTTCTGCCCAAGGGATGTCTCTCTCCAAATCCTGCCATCAGCGACACTTCCAGGTGTGCCCACATCCACATACTGGAAGTTGTAGTTAGAATCCACTACAGCTAACAGTACAATATAATGGAATTTTTTGTAATTAAAATAATTTGAGCCACCATTGGGTGGACAACAAATGGCCACATGCTTGCCATCCAGAGCACCACATGTGTGTGTAAAGTTCCATCAGTTTTCAAACCCCAGCGCCACTCTCTTCCATGCATTTGGTGTACAGGGACAGTCCATCACCTCATCTGCATAAAAATCAATAATGGCCTCACAGGTCTCTCAGACAGTCCCGCTGATGGTGTTGTGGTCAACCAGAAAGTTGTAGGAGAGACTCTTGTAAGAATCACCTGATGTCAAGTAGCGGAGGGTGATGGCTAGGTGCAGGCCTGGTTCCAGTGCTTTCCTCATAACCATGTCATGTTTTATCAGCAGAGGTCCCACGTTAGCCTTCAGCTCATTAAAGAGCTCAGGTGATATTCTGATGAAATTTTTAAATACAGATTTATCCTCTTCGCACAGCTCATTAAGCAGCTTGTCATACTGTCCAAAGAGAGATCTCCTTTGAAAGCGGGGCTTCATCCACTGAGACCTCTTCTTAATCTTCCTCTTTACTCTTTCCCTTCTGCCTTCATAGCACAAGCGTTCTTGCATCAGATAAAGGGCTGCTGCATACAGCACTCAAACACAAAAACAAAATGTTTGCAAATGAGTCCATTTAAACAAGGGAGGCTGTTTATAGTGTAAAAAAAACTGCATGACATCATTTTTACCATGTGATGATTTTTCCACACGTCGGTAGTCGTTGTTGGCTCAAGAGTAACTCGGAAGAGGAACTTGGTAACTCGGGAGACGAACTTGGTACATCGCAGAAATTAGAAGTAAACGGCAAACTTAGACATACACGTGGGAACTCGTTTAAACTCATGAACATCAACTTGGAATCTCGTAGACAACCAAGTGTCTGATTTTTTCTTTCACTCGGGGTCACTCGTGAGTGGACTCGCACCCTGAGACAGGGCCATGAGTAAGCGTATCAAGGTTTATGGGGAGAAGGCAGGAGAATTGGGTTGAGAGGAGAAAATAGATCAGACAAGATCGAATGGTTTACTTTAGTTCATTTTATTGTCACATGTACCGAGGTATAGTGAAAAGCTTTTTATTGCATGTTAATCAGTCAATGGAAAGGCTTTACATGATTACAATTGAACCATCCACAGTGTACGGATACATGATGAATGGAATAATGCCGAGCGTTAGATCAAGTCCAGTAAAGTCTGATTAAAGGTAAGGTTTGTGATGGAGCTCCAGCACTGACAATGCTTATGTAGAGTAAATATCTGCTCATCTATCATGGTTTTGGATTGTGTGTAGGAAGACATTGCAGATGTCTATAATTGTGGAGAGACACAAAATGCTGGAGTAACTCAGTGGGACCGGCAGCATCTCCGGAGAGAAAGAATGGGTGACATATTGGGTTGAGACCCTTTTTCAGACTAAGAGTCAGTTGGATTAGGTGTATGATAATGTAGGGGCAGTGGAAGAAGTGGCAAGATGTTTTGGTGGGGTAAAAATTATTAAAATGGAGTGTATGTTGGAATACATACATAGATACATAGAAAATAGGTGCAGGAGTAGGCCATTCGGCCCTTCGAGCCTGCACCGCCATTCAATATGATCATGGCTGATCATCCAACTCAGTATCCCGTACCTGCCTTCTCTCCATACCCCCTGATCCCTTTAGCCACAAGGGCCACATCTAACTCCCTCTTAAATATAGCCAATGAACTGGCCTCAACTACCCTCTGTGGCAGAGAGTTCCAGAGATTCACCACTCTCTGTGTGAAAAAGTTTCTTCTCATCTCGGTCCTAAAGGATTTCCCCCTTATCCTTAAGCTGTGACCCCTTGTCCTGGACTTCCCCAACATCGGGAACAATCTTCCTGCATCTAGCCTGTCCAACCCCATAAGAATTTTGTACGTTTCTATAAGATCCCCTCTCAATCTCCTAAATTCTAGCGAGTATAAGCCAAGTCTATCCAGTCTTTCTTCATATGAAAGTCCTGACATCCCAGGAATCAGTCTGGTGAACCTTCTCTGCACTCCCTCTATGGCTATAATGTCCTTCCTCATATTTGGAGACCAAAACTGTACGCAATACTCCAGGTGTGGTCTCACCAAGACCCTGTACAACTGCAGTAGAACCTCCCTGCTCCTATACTCAAAACCTTTTGCTATGAAAGCTAACATACCATTCGCTTTCTTCACTGCCTGCTGCACCTGCATGCCTACTTTCAATGACTGGTGTACCATGACACCCAGGTCTCGCTGCATCTCCCCTTTTCCTAATCGGCCACCATTTAGATAATAGTCTGGTTTCCTGTTTTTGCCACCAAAGTGGATAACCTCACATTTATCCACATTATACTGCATCTGCCAAACATTTGCCCACTCACCCAGCCTATCCAAGTCACCTTGCAGTCTCCTAGCATCCTCCTCACAGCTAACACTGCCCCCAGCTTAGTGTCATCCGCAAACTTGGAGATGTTGCCTTCAATTCCCTCATCCAGATCATTAATATAAATTGTAAATAGCTGGGGCACGTTACAATACTGGTATCAAACTTGGAAGATGATAGGCACAAAAAGCTGGAATAACTCAATGGAACAGGCAGCATCTCTGGAGAGAAGGAATGGGGGTTTAGGTTGAGACTCATAATGGCACCCATTCCTTCTCTCCAGAGATGCTACCTGTCCCGTTGAGTTACTGAAGCTTTTTGCGTCTATCGTCAGTTTAAACCAGCATCTGCAGTTCCTTCCTCCACAAACTTGGAAGAAGGATTTGTGAAATTAAGGCTTTTCAGTTGTGATTTAGCGAGGAACCAGCAGAATTTATTGAAAATATCTTACTTTGATCAATTAAATCCAGTTTTCTACCTCAAAGTAATCAAATAAAATAGGGCGAGAAGACAAGTAAAAAATGATGAAAATATATTTAGATTAGATAACATACAAATGTTCTTATTCAGAGAGTGACAAATGTTTGCAATAATCTACCAACTGAGGTAATACAAGCAGAAATAGTGGAATAATTCAAAATATAATTAAATGCCAAAATCTTTTGAGTTTACTGGAAAAATGAATATCAAATAATCTTTTCTCATGTCTTGGAAAGAAATAATTTGTATTTATAAAGTGCCTCAAGCATTTTGCAATTAACGGATTGAGTTTGATTTAATATTAAGCAGCCAAACAAAGCAGACAATTTTGTGGTGAGAGCAATCCCACCATCAATAATTGAATCGGCACGTGGATATGTAGAGAATGTATGGATAAGGATCTTGCACAGGCAAACAAGAGTAGTTTAGCTTGGCTTCATGTCCAGCACAGACATTGTGGGCCGAAGGGAATGTTCCTGTGGTACTTTTCTATGGAAGACAGACACAAAATGCTGGAGTGACTCAGCGGGAAAAGTAGCATCTTTGGAGAGAAGAAATGGGTGACATTTCGGGTTGAGGCCCTTCTTCAGATTGAGAATCGGGGTTACGGAAATGAGAGATATAAAGGTTCAAAGGCTTTAAAGGTCAGTTTATTGTCACATGTACCACTTAAGGAACAGTGAAACTCGATTACCATACAGCCATGCAAAAAAAAGCAACAAGACACACAACTACATAAATGTTAACATAAACATCCACCACAGCGGATTCCCCACATTCCTCACTGTGTTGGAAGTCAGTGAGTCCAATCTTCTTCCTCTTTTTTCTCTCGCGGTTGGGGCAGTCGAACCATCTGCAGTCGGGGCAATCGAAGCTCCTGCGTCGGCGCGGTCGAAGCCCCTGCAGTTGGAGCTCACGAAGTCGGTCTCTAACCAGGGACGGCGAGCTCCACGATGCTAAAGCCCGCTGGCTCCCACGGTTGGAGCTCCCAAAGTTGGTCTCCAGCAAAGGCTGGCAACTACTCAATGTTAGGCCGCAGTGCGGGAGGAGAAACGATACACGGGAGAAAATGGCATCTCCGCCGAGGGAAGAGATCAAAAAAAGTTTCCCCCAATCTCCCCCAACCACCAACCCCCAACCCCCACATAAAACAAACTAAAGAAAACTAAAACATACATTTAACACATATTAAAAAAACAATAAAGAAGGAAGGGTTTCGGCCCGAAACGTTACCTATTTCCTTCGCTCCATAGATGCTGCTGCACCCGCTGAGTTTCTCCAGCATTTTTGTGTACCTCCTTGATCATTGGTACTGTTTTTGCATATCTTTCACTTTCTATGTTCTATATCTCTCTACATTGCTGGTGAACACCCACATGCTCACAGTGAGAACGTAAAAACTCCATACAGACAACATCTGAGGTCAGGATTGAACCTGCGTCTCTGGTGCCGTGAGGCTGCAATTCTACTGCTACTCCTCTGTGCTGCCCCTACAATGTAGTAATCACAGAGAGAACGGGGCCGTTTAAAGCTCAACAAGGTCATCGATGCGTGGAGGCATAGGTAATGGGCAAAGTATTTAAGGAATATTTTTCATATTTAAGGAATATTCCGGAAATGGCGGCGCTGTTGACAGCTGCGGCTCGCCTGCAGTCCGTCTGTTTTTACTCTTTTTGTTGTTTTCTTTTGTCTTGTTTTAGTTAAATTTTAGTTTATTAGGCTGTGTATATGTGTGTGCGGGGGGGGGGGGACATGTTTTTTTGTCTCTTCCTTCGGGGGAATGCAACTCTTCTTGTCGTATCCCCCTTCTCTGCCTACGTCTGCGCTGAGGCCTAATGGCAGAGCTGGCGGCTTCCAACTGCGACCGACCTCGAGGCTCCAGAGGCAGAGCCGGCCAGGACTTACCAACGCGAGGCTGGTCGAATTCGGAGCTGAGGCGGTGTTCCGGCGTTCCGGTGGCGGTGGCCTGGCTTCGGGGCTTTTGGGCTGAGGCGGCGTTCCGGCGTTCCGGTGGCGGTGGCCTGGCTTCGGGGCTTTTGGGCTGAGGCGGCGTTCCGGCGTTCTGGCGGCGGCGACCTGAATTCGGGGCTCGGCCACGGGCCATTGGACGACATCGTCGAGAGCTCGCAGGTCACAGGTTGGTGACCTGTTCTCCGGAGCTCCCACAACTACAGCTGCGTCCGCTGGACTGAAGGGCGGCAGCTTCAGCAGCTTCGACCACCCAGGGCCACGGAGCTGAACCGGAAATGAATGACAATAAAGGAATCCAATCCAATCCAATCCAATCCAATCCAATTTGTATTTACAGTGGAGCCGATAAGGATGGAAGGAACTGGAGATGCTGGTTGAAACCAAAGATTGACACAAATGCTGGAGTAACTCAGCAGAACAGGCAGCATCACTGGGGAGAAGGAATGGGTGACGTTTCGGGTCGAGACTCTTCTTCAGACTGAAAGTCACGGGAAAGGGAAATGAGAGATATAGACGATGATGTAGAGAGATATAGAACAATGAATAAAATATATGAAATATATGAAATATATAAAAGTAATGATGATAAAGGAAACAGGCCATTGTTGGGTGTTTGTTGGGTGAAAACGAGAAGCTGGTGCGACTTGGGTGAGGGAGGGATGGAAAGAGAGGGAATGCCGGGGTTACTTGAAGTTTGAGAAATCAGTACTCATACCACTGGGTTGTAAGCTGCCCAAGTGAAATATGAGACGCAGATTAGGATGCTAGGGAACTCGAGGACATTTATGGTGATATCTAGGAAGTTAATAGAGTCCAGATTCAAGAATAAGAGGAGCTGGATGTGTTAAAATGCTCTGAGGTGGCTATCCCCAGTGCCTTGTCAAGTGTATCTTAGGACAATGTAGGAGGCTAGGGAAGAAATTATGATGCTCCTAGCAGAGATATTTGTATCATTGATAGCCATGGGTGCGATACTGGATTGGTGGGTGGCAGCTGATGAGCTTCTACCTCCGAAAGGTTGCAAAAAAAGCCTGTGAATTTCAGACTAGTGAGCCTTAGGTCAGTGGTGGATAAGTTAGTGATCTTAGTACTTAGTTTGAAGGTAGACACAAAATGCTGGAGTAACTCAGTGGGCCAGGCAGCATCTCGGGTGAGAAGGAATGGGTGATGTTTCAGGTCGAGACCCTCCTTCAGACCTTAGTATACTTAGTTTAGTTTATTGTCGCATGTACCGAGGTACAGTGAAAACCTTTTGCTGCGTGCTTACCAGTCAGCGGAAAGACAATACATGATTACAAATGAGCCCTCCACAGAGTACTAGATACCTGATAAAGGGAATAACGTTTAGTGCAAGATAAGGTCCAGTAAAGTACAATTAAAGATGTGTGGGGGTCTCCAATAAGGTAGATGGTAGCTCAGGGTCATTCTCTGGTTGTTGGTAGCATGGTTCAGTTTAAGAATAAGGGGAAAGCCATTTAGGACGGAGATGAGGAAACACGTTTTCACACAGCGAGTTGTGAGTCTGTGGAATTCTCTCCTCAGTGGAGGCAGGCATATCTCTGGATACTTTCAAGAGAGAGCTAGGTTGGGCTCTTATAGATAGCTGAGTCAGGGGATATGGGGAGAAGGCAGGAACGGGGTACTGATTGGTGATGATCAGCCATGATCACATTGAATGGCTCGAGGGGCCAAATGGCCTACTCCTGCACCTATTGTCTATTGTCGATTGTTGCCTGATAAGAACTGGTATGAAAGTTGCTGAATCTGGTGGTGTGCGTTTTCACACTTCTTTCCCTCTTGCCTGATGGGAGAGGGGAGAAGAGGGAGTGACCGGGGTTGAGATTCGTCCTCGATTGTATGATCCTTGGCTATTGGAGGGGATTCTGGGAGACAGGATCTTAATGCATTTGGGAGCGCAAGGACTAATTAAATTTAGTCAGCATGATATCGTCCATGGGAAATCATGCCTCAGCAGTTTCGTTGAGTTTTTTGAAGAGATGCTCAAAAAGATTGATTAGGGTAGTAGGGTTGCGGTTTTCTACAATAACTTTAGCAATGTAGGTCTTGCGGGTTAGATCACATGGAAGGTGAGAATTGGGAGGAGTGGTAAAGGGTTACTTTTCAGATTAGAGGCCTGTGACAAGTGGTGTTCATTATTTCCAAGAGCAGAATTAGGCCATTCGGCCCATTAATTCTACCCCGCCATTCAATCCTGGCTGATCTATCTATCCCTCTCAACCCCATTCTCCCGCCTTCTCCCCATAACCCCTGACACTCTTACTAATCAAGTGCCGCAGAGATCAGTGCTGTGCCCACTGTTGTTAGCTATTAATGTCAATGAATCGTGTGTAAATTTCGATGGTGTGAATCGTAAGTTTACAGATGGCACTAACATTGGTGGCGATGATGACAGTGAAGAAGGTTATCTGAGATTACAACATGATCTTGATCAAATGAGCCAATGGGCTGAGGAATGGCAGATGGTTCTCTGTGTGTGGAGTTTGTACCTTCTGTCTCCTCAGTGTGCTCCGTTTTCCTCCCACATTCCACATCCCGGCTCTGGTGCGGCACGGTGGTGCAGCGGTAGAGTTGCTGCCTTACAGCGCTTACAACGCCAGAGACCCGGGTTCGATCCTGACCATGGGTGCTTGTCTGTACAGAATTTGTACGTTCTCCTCGTGACCGCGTGGGTTTTTCTCCGAAATCTTTGGTTATTTCCCTGCTCTAACACTGCTGCGCCAAATGGCCATTTTCTGTGTTAACTCTCATTACATATCAAAGCACAAATTAATGATTTTACAACTTCAAGAGCAACTTCAGTTTTTTGGGATTAATGAAGATTACGCTTAATAATAGCAGGATGAATTGTCCCAGACTAAACGTGTAATGATAGTATTGATTTTAAACGTCAGGCTATCTGTTATTAAGCCTGGAGTTACCAGCACAAATCGAAAAGGACAGGCTTTGAAAGAAGAGTTGGCATCAACCGAAAACTAATTTCAATGAAAAAGTACAATAATTACTAGTTTCGGAAGAGCAATGTCGGCTTTAACTTTAATAAAAATGTAGAAGGAAATTAGGATCAATTTATTTTTGTTGACAAGGTCAATGAAACTTCGCCCATTGAAAACATCCTATCGCTTTATGTGTGCTAGTGCATCAAATGACCAAAGAAATTGTTAGATTTTAAAAAGTTCAAAAAATAATTGAACTACTGAGATTGGAAAGATGAATGCGAGATTTTGTTACACTTCAATCCACAAATGATACTTGAATAGCTCAATGGGTTATTGGTAAATTAAGGATGTTCAATGAATAAGAAACGTTTGGAGAGATATGGGCAAAACGCAGGCAGGTGGGCTCGTATAGCTAAGACATGTTGGCCGGTCGGTGTGGGCATGTTGGGCTGAAGGGGCTGTTTCCATGTTCTTGTACTGCAGTTGTACAAGGCCCTGGTGAGACCACACCTGGAGTATTGTGTGCAGTTTTGGTCTCTTAATTTGAGGAAGGACATTCTTGCTATTGAGGGAAATCCCGGGATGGCGGGACTGACATATGATGAAAGAATGGATCGACTGGTCTTATATTCACTGGAATTTAGAAGGACGAGAGGGTATCTTATAAAAACCTATAAAATTCTTAAGGGATTGGACAGACTAGATGCAAAAAAAATGTAACTGATGTTGGGGGAGTCCAGAACCAGGGGTCACAGTTTAAAAATAAGGGGTTGTCCATTTAGGACTGAGATGAGGAAACACTTTTTCACCCAGAAAGTTGTGAATCTGTGGAATTCTCTGCCACAGAAGGCAGTGGAGGCCAAATCACTGGATGTTTTCAAGAGTGAGTTAGATAGAGTTCTTAGGGCTGATGGAATCAAGGGATATGGGGAGAAAGCAGGAATGGGGTACTGATTCCGGATTATCATCCATGATCATATTAAATGGCGGTGCTGGCTCGAAGGGTCGAATGGCCGGCTCCTGCACCTATTTTATATGTTTCTATGTTTCTAAGATGCTATGACTATGACTATGAAAAGCAGATGCCCATATATTGATAAATGAATAAATTTTAAAAATATATACCAATGTGCAGCGCAGACGCAGAGAAGATTTACGGGGATGTTGCCAGGACTGGAGGGTCTGAGCTATAGGGAGAGTTTGAGCGGGCTGGGTCTCTATTCCATGGAACGCAGGCGGATGAGGGGTGATCATATAGAGCTGTACAAGATCATGAGAGGAATAGATTGGGTAGATGTAGAGTCTCTTGCCTGGAGTGGGGGAATCGGGAACCAGATGACATAGGTTTAAGGTGGGGAGGGAAGATTTATTAGGAATATGAGGGGTAACTTTTTCAGTTGGGTGTATGGAACGAGCTGCCGGAGCAGGTAGTTGGGGCAGGTACTATCACAATGTTTAAGAAACATTTATACATGTACACGGATAGGACAGGTTTAGAGAGATGTGTGCCAAATGCAGGCAAGTGGGACTAGTGTAGATGGGACATGTTGGGTGGCGTGGGCAAATTGGGCCGAAGGGCCTGTTTCCATGTTGTGTGACTCTTTGACTGTAAGAAGGACGGAGATAGTTTTTTGAAAGTTCAAGGAATTACTAGGTATGAGGAATACGCATAGAAGATATGAAAAGTCTGTCAGATCAGCCATGATCACTATAGTCTACGTGGCCAGGTTTGAGGAGCCTAGTGGATTACTTTTGCTCCTATCTTCTTGTGTTCTTATGACCACATAGAATTTCAAAACACAGAAATGGAAACTTTCGGCTCACTCCGTTCCTACCGATCGTTGGTCCCATATCCCTGAATGACTTGCTTATCCGAGTACCTATCAAGTCAGCTTTTAAACATTGCAATTGGATCTGGCTCCACCACCACCACCTTTCCTCACTCTTCTGTTTGATATCCTGACTACTGAAGGTCACTATCGCATGTGCCTTCCAAGCCATCTATCTACCTGCATTGTGATATTTTAAGAGTTATTTGGGGCAGCATGGTTTAGCTTAGCGGTAGAGTTGCTGCCTTACAGTCCCAGAGATCTGAGTTCAATCCTGACTATGGATGCTCTCCGTACGGAGTTTAGACATTTTCCCCGTGATCGCGTGGTTTTTCTCCTGCTGCTCTGGTTTCTTTCTACATTACAGAAGACATACAGGTTTGTAATTAATTTGGTTTGTTAAAAATTGTAATTTGTTGGTAGTGAGGGTAGGATAATCTTAGTGTACAGGGATAGCGGACTCGGTGAGCCAAAGGTCCTGTTTCTGCACTGTATCTCTAAACTATAAGCTAAACTTATGAACATACTCCAAGGGCCCACTGTTCCTTTTGGACCCTATCATTCACGGTGTGTGGCCGAGCCTCATAAGTAGTCCCAAAATGCATCATCTCACATTTGTGTGGATTCCATGCTTTCTGCCTTTTTTTCATTTAATTTCATCATCTCCCTGCAACCTAAGATCTGTTTTGGCCTAATTTGGCAATTCAAATGGCCAGGAGCAGAGGAGATTACAAAAAAGTGATGAACGTTGCCCAGTCCATTACGACCTCCCGACCATCAAAGGGATCTCCAGGAATCGCTGCCTCAAACTGGTAACTACATCATCACATCAGAGACCTACACTCCCTGGCCACACACTCATTTCCCTCCTGCCATCAGGAAGTTACAGGAGCTTGAAACCTGACAGCTTCTTCCCAACTATAGGTCCACCACCAATCTTCCAGCACCCTTGGTTCAAGATCCTTGCCATAGTATCCATTTTGTCAGACCAACAGTGGTCACAGCCTCTGGGCGGAGTCCAATGGTACAGGAATGCTCTGCTTAAGCCACCTAGGGGCTGAGATACCGGCCTGCAAAGTTGACCACATGGTATAGAAACATGGAAACATAGACAATAGGTGTAGGAGTAGGCCATTCGGCCCTTCGAGCCAGCACCACCATTCAATATCTGATCATCCAAAATCAGTACCCCATTCCTGGTTTCTCCCCATATCCCTTGATTCCATTAGCCCTAAGAGCTAAATCTAAATCTCTCTTGAAAACATCCAGTGAATTGGCCTCCCCCAACATCAGAACATTTTTCCTGCATCTAGCCTGTCCAATCCCTTAAGAATTTTATATATGCATTGACATTTTGTATGTTGACCCTACTTTTTATTTGACGGGAATCAGGGCATTTCATCTGAGAGATTGAAATACTTTAGTTTAGTTTAGTTTAGATATACAGCGCAGAAACAGGCCCTTCGGCCGGCCCAGTCCGCACCGACCAACGATCCCTGCATATTAACACTATCCTACACATGCTAGGGACAATTTTTACATTTACCAAGCCAATTAACCTACATACCTGTGCGTCTTTGGAGTGTGGGAAGACCTCCACGCAGGTCACGGGGAGAACGTACAAACTCCGTACAGACAGCACCCGTAGTTGGGATCGAACCTGGGTCTCCGGCACTGCATTCGCTGTACGGTAGCAGCTCTACTGCTGCACCTCCATGCTGCCCCCGCCCCCCCCCCTCCATTTTCCATGATAAACCATCGCCCCATTTGGCCTTCCCTCCATTACAGCCACTGACCTTACCTCCTCAACAATGTTACCCCACGTCTCATGGGACATTGTACAAACATCATTGCTGCTGCTTGCCTCTTGGGTGAGGCAAGGCAAAGAAAGCTGGAGTAACTCAGCAGGGCAGGCAGCATCTCTGGAGAGAAGGAATGGGTGACGTTTTGGGTCGAGACTCTTGTGTGAGGTGAACAGATTGGGGATTAACACGACTTAAATGAAGAAAATCACACTCACTCTTTCTAGGAATATAGATTTTACTTTAGACTTTAGAGATACAGAGAGGAAACATGCACTTTGGCTCAACGAGTCCACAAGGACCAGGGATCACCACCTTCACTAGCATTATCCTACACACAATACAATACGATACGATATAATAGAACTTTATTTGTCCAAGGAGGGAAATTAATCTGCCCACAGTCATAAAACATGAAATATATGAAACATGGCATTAAAGTGACGAGTGGAAAGGGTTGGGGATGTGCAAAGATTTGGGGGGAGGTGTCAGTCTACCCCACAACAGAAGGGGAAAGAGTTGTACAGTTTGATGGCCACAGGGAACAAGGATCTCCTGTGGCGTTCTGTATTGCATCTGTTGCTGAAAGTACTCCTCAGGTTGACCAGTGTGTCATAGAGGGGGTCAGCTGTATCGTCCAGGATGCTCTGCAGTTTGAGGAGCATCCTCCCCTCCAAGACCACCTCCCATGAATCCAATTCCGCCCCCAGGACGGAGCCAGTCTTCCTGATGAGTTTGTTGATCCTACTGGTGTCCGTGGCCTTTTCCCCAGCACACGGCAGCGAAGAAGATGCCACTGGCTACCACCAATTGGTTGAACATACTGGGGATAATTTACAATTTCACTGAAGCTAAATAACGTACAAACCTACTTGTCGTTGGTGTGTGGGAGGAAACTGGAGGACCAGGAGCAATCTCACGAGGTCACAGGGAGAACGTATAAACTCCGTACACACAACATCCTTCGTCAGGATCGAACCTAGGTCTCAAGAGCTGCAAGACAGCAACTCTACCGCAGCACAACTGTGCCACCCTAAGATGTAGCAATTTTGTGATCCTTGTTGATTTCAAATTTGGCATTGGGTTAAACCATGCAGATAGAAAGCCGACCAAAAATCAGTGCAATCCGTTCACCATGCTACAAGTCAAGTCAACTTTATTTGTCACATACACATACAAGATGTGCAGTGAAATGAAAGTGGCAATGCCTGCGGATTGTGCAAAAACTACAGAATAGAATAGAACAGAATCAGTATTTACATGTAAGAAAAAACCCAATGATTTTAAAAAGACACAACACAACAGTAGTTTGGTACAGTAAATTAGTCCTTGGTGAGATAAGAGTTTACATTCCTGATGGCCTGTGGGAGGCCTCTCATCCTCTCTGTTTTCACAGCATGACAGAGGAGGCGTTTGCCTGACCATAGCAGCTGGAACAGTCCGTTGCTGGGGTGGTAGGGGTCCCCCATAATGTTGCTGGCTCTGGATATGCACCTTCAATATGTATAGGTCCTGCAGGGGGGCGAGTGTAGTTCCCATAGTGCGTACGGCCGAACGCACTACTCTCTGCAGACGCTTCCAGTCCTGGCCAGAGCAGTTCCCAAACCAGATTGTGATGTTGCCGGACCAGATAGTGATGTTGGCCTACATTTAGGGAGATATCCTTCTTTGATAAGCCAGATAGGATTTAATTCCAAGAGTTTTATCGTCTCCATTACAGATCATTACATGTGTAGGAAGGAACTGCTGATGCTGGTTTACCCCGAAGATAGACACAAAATGCTGGAGTAACTCAGTGGGCTAGGCAGAATCTCTGGAGAGAAGGAACGGGCGATGTTTTGGGTTGAGACCCTCTAGTTAAAAAAGGGTTGCGATCCGAAAAGTCACCCATTCCTTCTCTCCAGAGATGCTGCCTGGCCCATTGCATTACTGAGCATTATATGCTGGCCATTTATTCCAGACTTATTTAATGTTCTGGGCACCGTGTTACAGGAAAGATGTTTTCAAGCTGCAAAATGTACAGAGAAGATTTACGAGGATGTTGCCAGAACTAGAGGGTTTGAGCTACAGGGAGAGGTTGAGTAGGCTGGGTCTCTATTCCTTGGAGGATGATGCAGGAGAATGAGGGGTGATCTTATAAAGATGTATATGATCATGAGAGGTATAGATCGGGTAAATCTTCACACTGTGTTTTTGATTTTCTGTTTTTGGATTGAATTCTGTTTTTAATTTGTGTCATTGTGATGTCTTTAATTACTTGTTTTACTCCGATTATATGTTTTTATTCCGATTACTATGTAAGGTGTCCTTGAGATGTATGAAAGGCGCCCATTAAATAAAATTTATTATTATTATTATTAGATGCACAGTGTGTCTTGCCCAGAGTAGGTGAATCAAGGACCAGAGGCCATAGGTTCAAGGTGAAAGAGAAAAGATTTAATAAGAATCTGAGGGGTAACATTTTCACACAAAGGGTGGTGGGGGTATGGAACAAGCTGCCAGAGGAGGTAGTTGAGGCTGGGACTATCCCAACATTTAAGAAACAGTTAGACAGTTACATGTATAGAACAGGTTTGGAGGGATATGGTCCAAATGCTGGCAAGTGGGACCAGTGTAGCTGGGACCTGTTGGCAGGTGTGGGCCAGTTGGGCCGAAGGGCATGTTTCCACACTATCACTCTATGACTTACGTGATTTTAACTTCTCTCTCTGTCGAGGTGGGTTTTCAACTCACATCTCCAGATCATCGTTTAAGACGTCTGAATTTTTAATCCAGCAATCTGATATCTTGCGATATTCACACAGCTAAGTGACAATTCTGGAAAATCACAAAAATGCTGGTGTAACTCAGCATATCTGGCAGCATTCCGGGAGAACATGGGTAGGTGACTTTTTACATTGAACCCTTCTTAGATTAGTCTGAAGAAGGGACCCGGCCTCAAACGTCACAACTCCATGTTCTCCACGGAATCATTCTACCATAACTGGAGAGCAGTCCAGAACTGCTATCTACTGTACCTCAGAGGTGACCCTCGGACTATATGTGACCGGACTTTACTGGCTTTCCATTGAACTAAATGTTATTCCCTTATGTATTTACATGCTGCAAATGGCTTGATTGTAATCATGTATTGGCATTCTGCTGACTGGTTAGCACGCAAAAATAGTAAGATTAAACGAGAACTTACCAGTTTGAAGTTTGATCTTTATTTTATGAGGAGTAACGTTGAGAGATTACGTGAAGACCCTGTCCAATACGCATGCGTGTCAATCTTCAAAGCAGCGGTGTGAAATCACAGATAACAGTTATTGAACTGAACATAGTAAGATAAGAGACCAGTAACATAATACCAGTTGAACTTTATGATAGAGGGCTGGGAGCGGAGGGCACGTAATCCCTCAACGTTACTCCTCATAAAATAAAGATCAAACTTCAAACTGGTAAGTTCTCGTTTACTATTTTACTTCGGAGTCACGTGAGTCCAGGCGTCATACACTGCATCAGTAGGCCAATGATGAGTGAACATTAAGAATCCATTCAGACATGACATAGATATAGACATGTTGATGCTATTAATGAATAATAGTGGCAATAGTAACCTCCCTCAACCTGGAGGAAGTATGAACCATACCTGACATAGAGTTGGCAAATACCCCTGATCTGGCAATAGGTTTATTCTGAATATTTGGACAAATCAATAGTTTGACCATCCTGCAACCGCTAGGGTGTGGTCCATCCCTGCTGCTGAGGTATAGCGGTCCTGGTGGAATGAGACTCAATGTCAATGTACACTCCTGTATATGCCAGACCCATATAACCATCTGGAGAAGGTTCGTAGTGATTCCTTCTAACAAGATATTATGTAACTAATAATATTGCTGTCAATCTATAAGGCTCTTAGGAACCTTGACATACTGGTGTAAATGCGTGTTCACACGCAACCCAAGGTCCATGGGATATGCAACATCTAGTTTGGTCTTGTGTCCCTGTCTAATCTGCTTGATTAACCATAAACAAAACATGTTATTATAGCCCTCAGATATGATCATCCTATCCAGTGTTGCAATGACTGGACCCATAGCGCTGTACTCAATGCCATGGCGTAATCACTAGTACGTGAGTATGACCATGGACAGGGATGTTGCTGGTGCCCATCGGTGAAGTGACGTAGTACAATGTTAACAACCCATATCTCTGCATCCCTAAGCCTGGGAAGTTTTAAGCTGACGATACCTTCATTCTCTGGATATCAGAGGGTGAGACCGGACAGAGTGGTTTATGTACTCATCAGCCAAATGATTAGGAGGTACTTAAAGCACAGTAATGGAATAGTAACTTAATGTTATAATCCCATAAAACTGAATTTTAATGTGTCAATCATCCGTGCCGAGTTAAACGTAAGGAAGCATAAACAATGCTTCCCATCTCCTATGCAGATTGCTGCTATTTGGTGCTATCCCTGCAATCTGTAGTGAGCACTCTTAACGCTTATGGTTTGACAACCCGAGCCGCAGAAACGATCTCTCAGAGTCTGTAAGTCTATGAATTGATTATATCATGCAGAGGATGGTTTCAACATCACAACTGAACCAGCATCTTTTTATCCGGAATTAACCATGTAAGGTTTTATGTTCATTCTTCGCCTCAGCAGGAGCCATAGGTATATAACCCCGGCAGGCACTATGAAAACCCGGAAGCGGGAATCTTGTTGGATTTTGCAAGACCCGTCTATTGAGGCCAAATGGAGGAAGACATAAAAGAACATTCCTTCCTAGTGTAGCGAGAATGCACCCTTCGCCACTGTATGCTTCGTTCACTGTTGTTTGAAACTGGATGCAAGCAACACAATAGTTAGTGTTCTATCAATCCACATTGTCATTAAATACTTTGTGATCACACATTCATTCTGTGTTGTCATTAATTTTGCATAATAATACACCAGTGCTAAATGCGGTTTGGTAAAACTATAACTGGATACTTTGATTTGATTGTACCTTTGTGATTAACATATACCACCACCAAAGTGTATCACCTTGGACTTGTGCATGCCGTATATGCATATCCACACACACTTTAATGCACAGAATGCACCTGGTGTCCATTGGCAGTTGATACCATGACTGAACACTTGATAACTCATGCTAATCCCATCTGCCTCCGTAACTAGAGATGGTATTAGTAAATTACCCATCTTTGGACAATAGCATCAGTTTGGAAATGACGGAAGATTTACGGATAAGAGGTTTTAGTGGAGCAAAGCTGTCCATCATTGTGACTTTGATTGCTTCAGCTAAAAATAGCAGAGGTCTAATTTTTTGTCTCAGAGCTGATCCCAGACCAATAAATGGATGATTGTATCCCAATAATCAATAGTTTCAGTTGGTATCAACTTAATTTAAATTTAACTGGACGGGTGAGAACCAATTCCTCAAATATAGCTATGTGGCTGATAAGGCTAATTTAGAAAAATACAGTATGTTCAATATCATCCAATTGTCCATGCTACTTATTGTTAGCTCTGTGCAGCCGAAGCACTGATAGTAGTAATTTGGTAATAATCTGGAAACTGGTTAGCCCATTTTGTAACGCTACTGAGTGTATCGTTGCCTCATCCTGTTAAATTTCAAATATCTTCAACCCTGTGAGCGGAAATGATCACATGGAAGTTATTAAGAAAAGTCTATACTGCACATGCGGGTTGAGGCTGTTGACAATGATCAGTCCACATCCCATTCTTGTGAGCCTTGTCTTGAAAGGCAACTCCAACCATACCTGTGTGCAGTATAAACTAATCTAGTGTTATCCCAAACCAGTGTAAATATTCAAACCAGTTTAATATTACCAACTTGTATCCGTGACAGGAGACATCATCGATGTGGTTCCATACCTTTATCCGAATGGGAGGACTTATGCAACCCGACCCAGGAGCTGCCTCAAACATGTGTGCATGATTTTACATCTGCTCCTGGGAGGTAGAGGAGCTCGAGTACGAGGTTGGCGCATCTTCCAGGAAGGCCGTTCTGGGCTGTGGCCTAAAAAAGACCTTTGTCCTGGTTGTACGGCCTTCAAGCTTTCATCAGCCTCAGTTCATCGTGGTTTGCTGGTGGGTGCGTAGGGGTGCTGCCATCGAAGCTGTGAGGTCTTGCGTAATGATGTGGCCTTCCTGAACCCGACGACCACTCGTCGAGCTCCTGCTGCTGGTAGTGTTGTTCCTGCACCCCCTGCACACTTGTGGTTTCTTCAGCCAAACCCTAATCTTCAGAGTCAGCCCAGAAGTGACTCCTAATGCTCCCCTCTGTCGAAGGAGATGCATTATGCAGCCCTCAATAAGGAGCTGCCATGGGCATTCCAGGACCCCATGGTGACTAGACTCCATATACCGGAGCATGTCACATTGGAGCTTCTGCTCCATCAACCGCTCCATGCGGGATATGCGATCACAGTTGCTCCCGCCGGCGGTGAGTCTTCACAGCCCGACTCGTCCGAGTCTTCGACATGTCCGACTTCTGCTTGGCCTTCCCACCAGTCTGTTGTCGATTCCGACTGTGCAGGTGCCAGGTCGGAGACTGCTGATCAATAGCGATCCAGGTGCAGTCTACCGCTGCTGACTGCCCGCAATTCCACGGTCCTTCGCAGTCAGTCTGGATGCGGTCCATTCCTGTAACATATTCTCACAAAATAGCACAAAATGACCTTCGAGTAAGGAATTTACCTGCATGTCCTTTTAAAACCTTCTGCTGCGGGGCAACGCTCCTCCCGAGCCTGGTCTCGTGGTCATGGTTTGTTACAGCTGGGGTTCCTCTGTGGTCCTTGTAGAAACACTTCCATTGCGGGTTATTTCTCCCCCAAGCTTTTTCTCCGCGGTCCCTTATAACAGGGCTTCTCCACGGTGTTCTCCAGTCAGGGCTTTCTTTCCCCCCCCCCCCCCCCCCCCCGATCTGGGTATCCCCGCAGTTACTGCAGCCGGGATATCCCCGCGGTCCCTATCAAAGGGATAGCTGCGATTTACAAAGACCGGTGGGTATATGAAGCCGCTGGTTTAAATGCCAGCGGCACAGTAGAAGGTCGCTCCCCGTATTCCACGGTCTCCGGAGCGGCTGTCCAGGTGCCCCCGGCACCAATATGAAGCCGCTGGCTCCAACGCCAGCGGTTCGAAGGCGAATCCACCGCCGTCCGCTCCCCGCTTCCCGCTGTCTCCCGAGCGGGTTCTCCACCAATGTGAAGCCGCTGGTTCTACCGCCAGCGGCTCAAAGGTGAATTCACCATCGCTCGCTACCCACGTTCCGCGGTTCTGAGCGCCTAGGTCCGTGGGCGGGATTCCCCGTGACCGGGGTTCCCTGAAGTTCGAGACTGGGGTTTCCCCTCCGTCCCGACTTAGCCCCGGACTTTTAGCAGGACCTTCCGCAAGAAGATTTAACCTGAAAGTTTAAAAAAAACTTACCTCAGGTCTGTTGCTGGCAGGAGAATCACATCCACCCTGCCAGTCGTAACGCAATGCGATAGACGATATGACACGCATGCGTACTGGACGGGGTCTTCACGTAGTCACTCACGTGACTCCGAAGTAAAATAGATTTTCACTGTACCTCGGTACACGTGACAATAAACTAAACTGAACTGAACTGAACTGCAGAATTTTGTGTCTTTCCTTGGCAAACCAGCATTTGCAGTTCCTTGTTTCCTTGCTTGACGTCGGATTGACATGCTCACTGGATCGTAAGAGGAGAGTAAAAGACGCATGTGTCACCCCTCACAAAGGCAGCCTTTACCCACTTGCGGCTTGACAAGACCCTTATTTTCTGCTTTCCGTATAAAGCAAAGGTGAAGGATCTTGGCAAAGTGATATAATCTACACTGGCAGCCAGTCAAGAGGCATTAGGAAGAACAGGTGATGGTCTTAACCTCCTATCCAGTAGAGACTGTGTTACAGGCCTTCTTTACACCTCAAATACAACAGTTGACTCTGGCTAAATTGCAGTTTGCAGAACTTGCAGCAGGAATTACAAATGTACTGCTAATAGTTATAGACAAGTACAAATAGCACCCTGAGTGTAAGATGAGGCACTTTGCAAGCTGTGCTGGCAGAGCAGATAGAGCCATTTTAGACTGTTATCCTGCAGGAATAAGAAAAACCCCAGAGCATTGCAAATGTAGAGGATTTCAATTATCAGTCTCTTTAACATTTTGTGTGGAGGCCTTTCATAACAGTGGAGAAGTGAAAATAGCAAAGGCTCTGTTGAACAAATTGAAATAAAGAGAAGGTATTAAACATGGAAACATAGAAAATAGGTGCAGGAGTAGGCCATTCGGCCCTTCGAGCCTGCACCGTCATTCAATATGATCATGGCTGATCATCCCACTCAGTATCCCGTATCTGCCTTCTCTCCATATCCCCTGATCCACTTAGCCACAAGGGCCACATCTAAATCCCTCTTAAATATAGCCAATGAACTGGCTTCAACTACTTTCTATGGTAGAGAGTTCCAGAGATTCACCACTCTGTGTGGAAAATGTTTTTCTCATCTCGGTCCTAAAAGACTTCCTCCTTATCCTTAAACTGTGACCCCTTGTTCTGGACTTCCCCAACATCGGGAACAATCTTCCTGCACCTAGCCTGTCCAACCCCTTAAGAATTTTGTAAGTTTCTATAAGATCCCCTCTTAATCTTCTAAAATCTAGCGAGTACAAGCCGAGTCTATCCAGACTTCCTTCATATGAAAGTCCTGACATCCCAGCAATCAGTCTGGTGAACCTTCTCTGTACTCTCTCTATGGCAAGAATGTCTTTCCTCAGATTAGGAGACCAAAACTGTACGCAATACTCCAGGTGTGGTCTCACCAAGACTCTGTACAACTGCAGTAGAACCTCCCTGCTCTTATACTCAAATCCTTTTGCTATGAATAAAACGGCAGAGCATACAGTGAACTGTCTGAAGAAGGGTCGTGACCCAAAACGTCACCTACTCATTTTCTCCAGCGATGCTGCCTGACCCACTGAGTTACTCCAACTTTTTGTATCAATATACTAGGAACTTAATTGGTCCCCAGGACATTAATTCACCATCCTGAATACTTACTCCCTCCACTACCACCTCATTGAGGCTGCAGAGTATCCTATCCATAGACAAGCACTATCAACTCTAGTCAAAGTTGCGCTGTGGTAGAGTTGCTGCCTTACAGCGCCAAAGACCCAGGTACGATCCTGTCTACGCATGCTATATTTACGGAGTTTGTATGTTCTCCCCGTGACCTGTGTGGGTTTTCCCCAGGATATCCGGTTTCCTCCCACACTCCAAAGACACACAGGTTTGTAGGTTAGAACTGCAGATGCTGGTTTAAATCAAAGATAGTCACAAAATGCTGGAGTAACTTGGCGGGACAAGCAGCATCTCTGGAGAGAAGGAATGACCAGAGATGTCCTGTCCTGCTGAGTTACTCCAGCATTTTGTGTCTATCATGTGCGTAGGTTAATTGGCTTGGTATAATTGTAAATTGTCCCTAGTGTGTGTAGGATAGTGTTAATGTTCGGGGATTGCTGGTGAGTGCGAAAGGGCATGTAAAACTATATCTCGCTGTATATCTAAATCGAAAAAAAAAACGAAAACTAAAAAGTTCACAATGGCTTAGAGTCTTAGAGTCTGTGGAAACAGTGACATTGTTGATTCACTTTTTTCTCTCACATCGGTTGTTTCGACAATAATCGACCAGGCACCAGGGTTGCTTTAAACGTACGTTTATTGAGCAGGAGTCTTCACACAGGTTACAACCTAGCAAAGAGTCTAGCTGACTGCCCTTAATTGCAATGCTTTATATACATTAATGCCACCGTTTAGCCCCCCTCCCACATTACCCAAACAATCGACAGACCTGTACACAATGGTCATGATAACAGGCACATACACAATGGGAGATGTTAATTAGTGGAACAATACTAGAGCTAAGACAGGGAGTACACAATGGGAGATGTTAATAAGTGGAACAATACTAGAGCTAAGACAGGGACATTTCTCAGACATTCGGGAGCCAGTGGGTTACATATTCTTCAGCCTTCTGAAACTCAGCCACCTCAATCAGACGAGTGCGGGGAAGATCAAAGTTGCGAATATGCAGCATCAGCAGGATAATGTGTATTTCTCAGGATCACAACTTCCTGAGGCCTGCAGCCACATAGTCAGCAACTTTGGTGAGCAGACATTTTAAGTTTCAACCCAGTTCACCTGACCTCCATTTTCCCTTCACATAACCATTTTACAGTGCTGATTCAAGATTTATATTCACATTCCCCCCTTTTGCCATTTTTATGGCAACACTCACAGTCCATTTAAAAGTCCCATTCGCCGAATCTCGTAACCTTCTAGTTCCCTGGCCAAGGCTTCTTGGACCGTCCGACCCTTGTCCCCCAATTCTCCTTCCTCACTCACTTCATCGTTGTCGCTGTCGTTGGGGAATGGTAACAGTTTCTCCTGCTCACGATGGCCTGGCTGGTGCTCTTGACGCCATCCTAGATCCATTATAGCAATTGTCGTAGGAGTGGTTATTGTTCTTAGGTAGCGGTAAGCAGTTGGCCGGTGGAGCAAGAAGCATATCATAGTCGATGCTGACGGGCTTGACAGGGACCATTTCTTTTCCCTGGCACTTCACCAATCGTTCGGTTCTGCCCCATGCAGGGGATGGGGTAAACAGGGAGGTAACTGATGTCATTTGTGGATAACAAACCACCTGCCCCTTCCCGAATAGCTCGTTGTGTGCCTGGATGAATAAATTGGAGTCTTCTCGTTCCCCTCTCTTTCCTCGTTCGTTCCGTCCATGTTCAGGCTTTGTCCATTTCCAGCCAAAACCGATTAACCCTGCAGTGGTCACCACACATATGAATGCCACAAAGACCCTCATCTCAGCGATTTATTTCGTATCTGTGAAGACAAGGGAGGGAAAAAGAAAAGAACGTGCAATTTCATGTCAAAATTAATTCGTGCCCTGCTTCCCGTGGACTGGATCCCCCTCCCTGACCTTGACCTCCCCCCTTTGCTTGGTGTCACCAATCACTTTGCAATGGTGCAAATGCACCCATGCCGATCGTCCTTCTACCTTTACTGCGGTGGGGGTGGTGAGGAGAACCTGGAAGGGGCCCAACCATCGAGGAGAAAGGGTGTCTTTACGAACCCAATTCTTAATCAACACATAAGAGCCCGGGGTGATCCGTCCATTAACGGGAAAATCTATGTCGCCCACATAAGCGGCCTTGACCTCCCCATGAATCTCACGCAGGGCCCTTGTAAGGGCAAGGACGTAAGAGACCATCTCCTCCGTCATGTGATGCAATGTCATTGTGGCCTGGATAATGTCTGTCCAGGGGGTGCGCAGAGGTCGGCCATAGATGATCTCTGCAGGAGACAACCTTCCCTGCTGGAAGGACTCTGATCTGGAACAAAGCAACAGGCAACATTTTAACCCATGTGGAGCCTGATTGGTCCACCAGCTTGGCAAGCTTGGTCTTCAGGGTCTGGTTCAAGCGTTCCACCATTCCTGCAGCCTGTGGGCGATAAGCACAATGCAGCCGCTGAGTTACTCCCAGCTGTCGGCACAATTCTTTATTGATAGTGGCAATAAAGTGAGGGCCGTTATCTGAACTGATGGTATTTGGAACCCCAAATCGAGGAACAAACTGCCGTAATAAAATAGACACCACCGTAGAAGCAGTACAATCAGTGGTGGGAAAGGCTTCAATCCACCTAGAAAACACATCAACAATAACAAGTACATGTTTATAACACTGACACTTAGGCAAATCAATAAAATCCATCTGTAAGGTTTCAAACGGAGCAGTAGGTAATGGAGTACGACCTGTCTGGCAGACAACTCCTTTACCAGGGTTGTGTGTCGCACAGGTGAGGCACCGTGCGCTAGTTTGTGCTGCCAAAACCTTAAGTCGAGGATGCCACCATGCCTGTAAGAGAGCGTCTACTAGCAGGGTGGCCCCACAGTGAGTGGCTAGATGTAGGCAATCAATGACCCAGGTCGCTAACTGGTCTGTCATACAGGTTTGTCCGGCCGGCGTGAGCCACAGTCCAGAGTCAGCCTTCCGACAGCCCAGCTGCTCCCATTCCATTATAACATTAGCAGAGGCGTCCCCCTGTAAGAGCAATACATCATTTATGGTTGGCATAGGTTTCTCAGATTCAGACGAGCCCATATAAAGGCTTTTCACCTGCCTCATCATACTACCCACCACTTTAAATCTATCGCGTGAAGCACACTTAGCCGCTTCATCAGCCAACCTGTTACCGATTTGGACCGGGGAATCTCCTGTCGTGTGAGCCGCACATTTGCGGACACAGGACTGGCAACGGGGGCAGGCTGGTTCAACGGGGGTGCTCCACGGACTCCCCAAGGATAATCCTCTACCTCCTCCTCGTCGTCACCTCCCAAATCTATGCCAGCCACCGACTTACGTTAGTCTTTATCTACCTTGGCCTTATTTTGTCTCTCTCTCTGCTGACGATCCTTACTTTCCTTTGCATGCCTGCATTCTTGTTTTAATACTGTCACTGACTTCTCCTGACCCCCCTCGGTCAGGGGTATTCCTAGTTTCAAGGCATTATTCTGCCAACTGGCCGTTAAAGACCGTGCCTTTTCTCTGTTACAATGATCGATCCACAACTGAATGGCCTTTTTATATATATTTCTTCTATCCGTTTTCCATATTACACTTTGAGCCCTTGACAACACACCCATATCATTGGAACCCCCTTCAGGCCATTCATCCTTCCCCAGTTTATGAATGAGTCCTCCCGACATACGCCTAAAGGTCTCCTCCATTTCTGGATGCAAGAAACATAGCTGATGTAATGGCCGGTCTGGGTGACCACTGGTGTCCATACCATTACCCATTTTTAAACTTATACTATTACACACCAATAGTTCAGGGTTAACCGTGAGTCCTTGGTTCCGCCGTATCTCACTCAGCCACTTTAAAGCGGACTTTCTGTGAGGTACGGGGTACCTTGGTCTCGGCTAACACTCAATACTTGTTAACTCTTTCAGGGTTAACCGCGAGTCCTTGGTTCCGCCGTATCTCACTCGGTCACTTCAATTCCTGACCTTCGCGTGGAGGATTTCCTCTCTTAACAACCAGTCTAAGGCGGACTTTCAGTGAGATACGGAGGTACCTTGGTCTCGGTTAACGTCTCAATACCAGTTAACTTCCTATACACAGTGCACTCCTCTTATATACCGTCTACGGTCCCCCTCTACGGGGCCTTTTATCCGCTCGATCAGACTAGGATAATCCTCGAGACGGTCACGCAAATATCCCAACCAAAATTTCAGGGTTAACCGTGAGTCCTTGGTTCCACCGTATCTCACTCGGCCACTTTAAAGCGGACTTTCTGTGAGATATGGGAGTACCTTGGTCTCGGTTAACACTCAATACTTGTTAACTCTTTCAGGGTTAACCTAGAGTCCTTGGTTCCACCGTATCTCACTCAGTCACTTCGAAGTGGACTTTCTGTGAGATATGGGGGTACCTTGGTCTCAGTTAACGTCTCAATACTAGTTAACTTCCTATACCCAGTGCACTCCTCTTATATACCGTCTACGGTCCCCCTCTACGGGGTGTTTTATCCGCTCGATCAGACTAGGATAATCCTCGAGACGGCCCTATCCCAGTGCCCACAACCGGAACGTTCGGATGTCGTCCCACCAACTGATGCAAGTCAGCGAATTACCCTGCTACGCCGGGATACGAGGAAGGACCAAGAGGAGATTTAACTAAATCTACTCACTTGGCTGCGCACCCTTCACATCGATCCCGTCGCCCAGTGGATTCACTCGCCGGCTCGATCAGTCGCTGGTTGACATCCCACCGCTGCCACCAAAATGTTGATTCACTTTTTTCTCTCACATCGGTTGTTTCGACAATAATCGACCAGGCACCAGGGTTGCTTTAAACGTACGTTTATTGAGCAGGAGTCTTCACACAGGTTACAACCTAGCAAAGAGTCTAGCTGACTGCCCTTAATTGCAATGCTTTATATACATTAATGCCACCGTTTAGCCCCCCTCCCACATTACCCAAACAATCGACAGACCTGTACACAATGGTCATGATAACAGGCACGTACACAATGGGAGATGTACAATGGTCATGATAACAGGCACATACACAATGGGAGATGTTAATTAGTGGAACAATACTAGAGCTAAGACAGGGAGTACACAATGGGAGATGTTAATAAGTGGAACAATACTAGAGCTAAGACAGAGACATTTCTCAGACATTCGGGAGCCAGTGGGTTACATATTCTTCAGCCTTCTGAAACTCAGCCACCTCAATCAGACGAGTGCGGGGAAGATCAAAGTTGCGAATATGCAGCATCAGCAGGATAATGTGTATTTCTCAGGATCACAACTTCCTGAGGCCTGCAGCCACATAGTCAGCAACTTTGGTGAGCAGACATTTTAAGTTTCAACCCAGTTCACCTGACCTCCATTTTCCCTTCACATAACCATTTTACAGTGCTGATTCAAGATTTATATTCACAACATCGGCTCAACTTGCACATACCGACCAATATGCCCCATCAACAATAGCGCCACCTTCCTGTGTTCACATCATATCCCTCTAAACTTTTCTTTGATCTCACCGGAAGAGTTGCTGCCTTAAGCCCCTGTCCCACTTAGGAAACCTGAACGGAAACCTCTGGAGACTTTGCGCCCCACCCAAGTTTCCCGTGCAGTTCCCGGAGGTTCCCGGAGGTTTTTGTCAGTCTCCCTACCTGCTTCCACTACCTGAAACCACCTGCAACCTCCGGGAACCACACGGAAACCTTGGGTGGGGCGCAAAGTCTCCAGAGGTTTCCGTTCAGGTTTCCTAAGTGGGACAGGGGCTTTACTGCACTTGCAGCACCGGAGACCCGCATTCTATCCCATGTACGGGTGCTCTCTGTACAGGTGCTGTCTTGTACATTCTCCCTGTGTCCGCCTTGGCTTTTTCCGAGATAATCGGTTTCCTCACACACTCCAAAGATGTACAGGTATGTAGGTTAATTAGCTTGGTGTAAGTGTAAACTGTCCCTGGTGTGTGTAAGATAGTGTTAATATGCAGGGATCGTTGGTCAGCACGGACTCGGTGTGACGAAGGGCCATTTTACGCGCTGTATCTCTAAACTAAACTAAACTAAACCTGCCAAATCCATGAACTGTTCTCCTCAAGGTACAAAACTGTTGATATGTATCATAATTCGGCAATTTATCACTATTTCTTCATTGTTATTGAGTCCAGTCCCAGAACTCACCAGGACTGTGGAAGTATCTTGAAAAGTCTTCTATAAAGTGGCTTCCCACCAACTTCAAGGACATTTTGTGACATAGAATGATTGCTGGCGAAATCTTGTAAATTAATAATGAAAGATTTAAAAATTCTGAAGATGTGGTATAAAACCTTTAAACCTAAACATAAATTATAGGAAGGATGTCAACAAAACAGAGGAGATTTACTAGAATGTTGCCTGGGTTTCAGCAACTAAGTTACAGAGAAAGGTTGAACAAGTTAGGTCTTTATTCTTAGGAGCGCAGAAGGTTAAGGGGGGACTTGATAGAGGTCTTTAAAATGATGAGAGGGATAGACAGAGTTGACGTAGATAAGCTTTTTCCATTGAGAGCAGGGAAGATTCAAACAAGAGGACATGATTTGAGAATCAAGTACCTGAAGTTTAGGGGTAACATGAGGGGGAACTTCTTTACTCAGAGAGTGGTAGCTGTGTGGAATGAGCTTCCAGTGGAAGTGGTGGAGGCAGGTTTGATTTTATCATTTAAAAATAAATTGGATAGGTATATGGACGGGAAAGGAATGGAGGGTTATGGTCTGAGTGCAGGTAGATGGGACTAAGGGAGAATAAGTGTTCGGCACGGACTAGAAGGGCCGAGATGGTCTGTTTCCGTGCTGTAATTGTTATATGGTTATATGGTTATATGACTCAAATTTCTGGAGTAATTCAGATAGGATCTCTGGAAAAAATGGATAGGTTATGTTTCAGGAAAGGACCCTTCTTCAGACCATCCAACATGCAAATTGAAATATCCTCATTAAGGACCTTGTCCAGTTACACAGCCCATGGTTGTCGATTCAGCATAGCTCTATTCATAAGTTCATAAACTCCAGGAGCACAATTAGGCCATTCGACCCATCAGGTCTACTCTGCATTCAATCATGGCTGATCTATCTCTCCCTCTCAACCCCATTCTCCTGCCTTCTCCCTAAAACCCCTGACCCATACTAATCACGAATCTGCCAATCTCCACCTTAAAAATATCCATTGACTTAGCCTCTACAGCCGTCTGTGGCAATGAATTCCACAGTTTCACCACCCTCTGACTAAAGAAACTCCTCCTCTTCTCCTTGGTAAAGGTGCATCCTTTTATTCATAAGCAACGGTCTCTGGTCCTGGAATCTCTCACCAGTGGAAACATCCTCTCCACATTCACTCAACCCAGGCCTTTCACTATGTGGTAAGTTTCAATTAGTCCCCCTTCATCCTAAACTATATATGGTTGGTGTGAATTGCACCCCCCTGTTTCTCTCAAAAATCTTGGAATGGTACTCAAATTAGGTGGATATCGAGTTCCTATTGGTGACAGTTTCTCATCTTCTTCTCTCAATAGGATCAACCTCTTTTCATAGGTTCCTATCTCCCTGCCTTCCCTTTCCCTTCATTTTGATTCAGACTTGTCTGCCATCAAATTTCTCTAGTCAATGATTGACCTGACCATAGCCCTGGTTTTGATTTCTGTGACATTCCACTCACAGCATCTCATGGCTTTTAATACCATAGGACATAGAACCAAAATCAGGCCATTTGGCCCATCAAATCTACACCACCTTTCAATCGTGGCTGATTTATTTTCCCTGTGTAAGAAGGAACTGCAGAGTCTAGAGAAGGGTCTCGACCCGAAACGTCACCCATTCCTTCTCTCCAGAGATGCTCCCTGTCCCGCTGAGTTACTCCAGCACTTTATGTCAAACTTGGATTTAAGCCAGTTTGGGTGAGGGGGGGGCCTTCAAAACCTTCATAACTTTTGTACTATTTCACCGATTGGAACAAAACCTATAATAATAATAATAATAAATTTAATTTTTATAGCGCTTTTCTAAGACTCAAAGTCACTTTACAATAGTAACAGACAATAGCAAACGGAGAAGCGGCGAACAAACAGCGCCAGCGTCCTCTCCGTGCAGCACATAAAGAAAGAATACAGACATAACAATAATAAAGACATTTAAACATAAAAACATCCCCCCACAATGGTTCCCATTATGAGGGAAGGCACAAAGTCCAGTCCCCATCCCCAGTTCACCCATAGTCGGGCCTATTGAGGCCTCCACAGTTGCCTCTACGGAGGCCCGATGTTCCAGACCGTTCTCGCCGGGTGATGGTGCTCCGGCGTCGGGAGAATCCTCACAGCGGCATGGGAACCCTGGAACGGCCGCTTCCATACTGGAGAACGCGGCTTCCGAAGCCAACAAGGCCGCGCCGGTTGGAGCTCCACAACTGGTGATCTCGTCGAGAGATCCCAGGCTCCCGGTGTAAAATCAGCGCCGCTGCCCACAGCTGGCCGCTCCTCAGACCCGCAGCTCCGCAATGTTTTTTATCGCCGGTCCCAGCATACCGGAGTTCCAGCGCGGCGACCCGGGCAAGGCATCGCCCGCTCCGTGATAGCGCTCCAGCGCTGTGCCGCCGCCGAAGCCGTGGTACTGGGCGGTCCCTGACAGGAAACGCCGCTCCAGGCCCGCTGGTAGGCCGCGAGGACGGGTCGAAACTGCAGCCCGGAGAAAAGCTGCCTCTCCGACCAGGTAGGGACCCTGAACGATAGTTTCCCCCTTCACCCCCCCCCCCACCCCCCACATAAAAAAGTTTAGACCTCCAAACAAAACACTTTAACTAACTAAAAATAAAAAATAAAAGATGAAGAGACAGACAGCTGCTGGCTGGGCAGCCATGCACAGGACAGCGCCCCCAACCAACTATTTGTCTTGCAGCAGAGGAGAATGGTGAGTAAGGTGGCGAAAAACCGTAGCTTGATGGGCCAAATGTGGGCACGTGGAACTCGTGTAGAGTGTAGCTGGGGCATCTTAGCTGGCATGGCAGGTTGAGTTGTAGGACCTGTTTCCATGTTGTAGAGAGTACTATGTTTACATATCTGTCGTGCTGCTGTAAGTAAGAATTTCATTGTATTGTTTCGGGGCATATGACAATATAAACACTCCTGATGTGTGACTTAAATCTATAACGGATGATGGTCAATTTTATTTTAGTTGCATGAACTCAGCACCAAAGCATAAACGTTTGTGCAACTTATGTGTTATTTTTATGTAAATGGGTCTCTTGTAATCATATATTTCCGGGGAGCCGCGCGCATGGCGGAAATGTCCCAGGGATGCGCGCGCGTGGCGGGAATGTCTTACTTTATTGTGATATTTTATTTTCACATGTGACATGTCACCGTAAAATTCTTTGTTTTGCACACCATACACAAGGTATGCAAAGGGTCGCCATTTCAAGGCTGCCGACAAAGTTGCAAACTGTTCATCGCAGTCTCTCTTTTTTTTCGGCGGCCCCCCTATGCCAGGTCCCTCTTTGATCACGGCGGTCCCCCCACACCGGAACTCCCAGTCTAATCACCCCCCACACACCTGCTCCCTACTTGTTCTCGGTGGCTCCCCCATGCCCGACTTCCAGTACCAACCGTAGGCTCATCCTCAAAGTTACTTAAAGTTACTCTCGCTCTTTCTATCTTCCTTTGCTTGCCTTTTGTTTTTTGCAAATAATTTGTTCGTTTTGATCAGTGCTTGGATCAGTGCACGTTAGAAAAATGAGAGAGGATCTTACAGAAACATATAAAATTCTTAAGGGATTGGAAAGGCTAGATGCAGGAAAAATATTTGCTATGTTGGGGAAGTCCAGAACCGGGGATCACAGTTATAGAATAATGGGTAGAAAATTTAGGACTGAGATGAGGAGAAACCTCTTCACCCTGAGAGTTGTGAATCTGTGGAATTCTCTACCACAGAAGGCTGTGGAGGCCAATTCACTGGATGTATTCAAGAGTGACTTACATTTAGCTCTTAGGGCTAACAGAATTAAGGGATATGGGGAGAAAGCAGGAACGGGGTATTGATTTTTGATGATCAGCCATGATCACATTGAATGGCAGTGCAGACTCGAAGGGCTGAATGGCCTACTCCTACACCTATTTTTCTATGTTTCTATGTTTCTTTAAGTGAATTTATCTTGGCTAACACGACTGATCTCTGTAGTCTAGGAACAAGGACACAAAGTTCTGGAGTAACTCAGCGGGTCAGGCAGCATCTATGGAGGGAAAGGATGGATGATGTTTAGGGTCGGGACTCTTCTTCAGACTATCTATCTTCCTATCAGTTCCTATTAGAACTTTATGCTAGTTCTATCCTACACACTGGGGCCAATGTTACAGATGTCAATTAACCTGAAAACATGCACGTCTTTGGAGTGTGGGAGGGAACTGGAGCACCCGAATAAAACCCACGTGGTCACAGGGAGAACGTAAAACTCCTTACAGACAGCACCCATAGTCAGGATGGTCTCTGGTGCTGTAAGGCAGTAACTCTTCTGCTGCACCACTGTTTCTCCAGTTCTTTTAATTTTTGGACCGAACTTACCTCAGCGCAGGTCTTTTAGAAGATGATGACTTGAAAAGATTGAATGATCGCATTTCATAGAAACATAGAAACATCATATAAAACTCTGATCTTGGATGTTTACTTGGATGTTTGCTTGCTTGCTTGCTTGCCTGAACTTTTTCTTTGATTCACATCTCCTCGAAAACCCGACATGGTTACGGTGAAAATTTTATATATTCCGGTAGAGATTAACCTCGTGATTTCAAAAATCCCCTCATCTGAAAAATTGATTCATTATAACCATATAACCATATAACAATTACAGCACGGAAACAGGCCATCTCGACCCCTCTAGTCCGTGCCGAACACATAATCTCCCCTAGTCCCATATACCTGCGCTCAGACCATAACCCTCCATTCCTTTCCCATCCATATAACTATCCAATTTATTTTTAAATGATAAAAACGAACCTGCCTCCACCACCTTCACTGGAAGCTCATTCCACACAGCTACCACTCTCTTAGTAAAGAAGTTCCCCCTCATGTTACCCCTAAACTTCAGTCCCTTAATTCTCAAGTCATGTCCCCTTGTTTGAATCTTCCCTACTCTCAGTGGGAAAAGCTTTTCCACGTCAACTCTGTCTATCCCTCTCATCATTTTAAAAACCTCTATCAAGTCCCCCCTTAACCTTCTGCGCTCCAAAGAATAAAGCCCTAACTTGTTCAACCTTTCTCTGTAACTTAGTTGCTGAAACCCAGGCAACATTCTAGTAAATCTCCTCTGTACTCTCTCTATTTTGTTGACATCCTTCCTATAATTAGGCGACCAAAATTGTACACCATACTCCAGAATTGGCCTCACCAATGCCTTGTACAATTTTAACATTACATCCCAACTTCTATACTCAATGCTCTGATTTATAAAGGCCAGCACACCAAAAGCTTTCTTTACCACCCTATCTACATGAGATTCCACTTTCATGGAACTGTGCACAGTTATTCCCAGATCCCTCTGTTCACCTACATTCTTCAATTCCCTACCATTTACCATGTACGTCCTATTTTGATTTGTCCTGCCAAGATGTAGCACCTCACACTTATCAGCATTAAACTCCATCTGCCATCTTTCAGCCCACTCTTCCAACTGGCATAAATCTCTCTGTAGACTTTGAAACTCTTCTTCATTACCCGCAACCCCACCTATCTTAGTATCATCTGCATACTTACTAATCCAATTTAACACACCATCGTCCAGATCATTGATGTACATGACAAACAACAGTGGACCCAACACAGATCCCTGTGGCACCCCACTCGTCACTGGCCTCCAACCTGACAAACAACCATCCACCATTACTCTCTGGCATCTCCCATTCAGCCACTGTTGAATCCATCTTGCTACTCCACCATTAATACCCAACCATTGAACCTTCTTAACCAACCTTCCATGAGGAACCTTGTCAAAGGCCTTACTGAAGTCCATATACACAACATCCACTGCTTTACCCTCATCAATTTCCCGAGTAACATCTTCAAAAAATTCAAGAAGATTAGTTAAACATGACCTTCCAGGCACAAATCCATGTTGACTGTTCCTAATCAGACCCTGTTTATCCAGATGCTTATATATATTATCTCTAAGTATTCTTACCATTAATTTGCCCACCACTGACGTCAAACTAATAGGTCTATAATTGCTAGGTTTACTCTTAGACCCCTTTTTAAACAATGGAACAACATGCGCAGTACGCCAATCCTCCGGCACTATTCCCGTTTCTAATGACATTTGAAATATTTCTGCCATAGCCCCTGCTATTTCTACACTAACTTCCCTCAATGTCCTAGGGAATATCCTGTCCGGACCTGGAGACTTATCCACTTTTATATTTCTCAAAAGTGTCAGTACTTCCTCTTCTTTGATCCTCATAGTTTCCATAGCTACTCTACTTGTTTCCCTTACCTCACATAATTCAATATCCTTCTCCTTGGTGAATACCGAAGAAAAGAAACTGTTCAATATCTCCCCCATCTCTTTTGGCTCTGCAGATAGTTGGCCACTCTGACTCTCTAATGGACCAATTTTATCCCTCGTTATCCTTTTGCAATTAATATAGCGGTAGAAACCCTTCGGATTTACTTTTACCTTACTTGCCAAAGCAACCTCATATCTTCTTTTAGCTTTTCTAATTTCTTTCTTAAGATTCTTTTTACATTCTTTATACTCCTCAAGCACCTCATTTACTCCATGCTGCCTATAACTATTGTAGATATCCCTCTTTTTCCGAACCAAGTGTCCAATTTCCCTTGAAAACCATGGCTCTTTACAATTTTTACGATTTCCTTTCAACCGAACAGGGACATAAAGATTCTGTACTCTTAAAATTTCACCTTTAAATGTACTCCATTTCTCTTCCACATCTTTCCCATAAAACAAACTGTCCCAATTTACTCCTTTTAAATCCTTTCGCATCTCCTCAAAGTTAGCCTTTCTCCAATCAAAAATCTCAACCCTAGGTCCAGTTTTGTCCCTCTCCATAATTATATTGAAACTAATGGTATTGTGATCACTGGACCCGAACTGTTCCCCAACGCATACCTCTGCCACCTGACCCATCTCATTTCCTAACAGGAGGTCCAGTACCGCCCCTTCTCTAGTAGGTACTTCTATGTATTGTTGCAAAAAACTATCCTGCACACATTTTACAAACTCCAACCCATCCAGCCCATTTACAGAATGTGTTTCCCAGTCTATGTGTGGAAAATTGAAATCTCCCACAATCACTACCTTGTGCTTACTACTAATATCTGCAATCTCCTTACATATTTGCTCTTCCAATTCTCGCTCCCCATTTGGCGGTCTATAATACACCCCTATAAGTGTTGCTACCCCTTTCCCATTTCTCAGTTCCACCCAAATAGCCTCCCTAGACGAGCCCTCTAATCTATCCTGCCAAAGCACTGCTGTAATATCTTCCCTGATAAGCAATGCAACACCTCCACCTCTTGCCCCTCCAATTCTATCACACCTGAAGCAACGAAATCCTGGAATATTTAGTTTCCAATCACAGCCCTCCTGCAACCATGTTTCACTGATCGCCACAACATCATACTTCCAGGTGTCAATCCAGGCTCTAAGTTCATCCACTTTTCTTACAATGCTCCTAGCATTAAAATATACACATTTAAGAAACCCACCCTCTCTTATTCTCTGATTATTTTCTTTTTCTTCTCTCTCCCCTACATTTTGGGTCAGAGTGCTACCATTCTCTGCCCCCTGCTTCACACACTGACTGCTAGCTTTCCCAATTTGAGTCCCTCCCCCCAACCATACTAGTTTAAAGTCTCCCCAGTAGCCTTTGCAAATCTCCCCGCCAGGATATTGGTCCCCCTTGAGTTCAAGTGCAACCCGTCCTTTCTGTACAGGTCGCACCTTCCCCAAAAGAGGTCCCAATGATCCAGAAACTTGAATCCATACCCACTGCACCAGTCCCTCATCCACGCATTTATCCTCCACCTTGCTCCATTCCTACTCTCACTGTCGCGTGGCACAGGCAGTAATCCTGAGATTGTTACCTTTCCAGTCCTTCTCCTTAACTCTCTACCTAACTCCCTAAATTCTTCTTTCAGGACCTCTTCTCTTTTTTTACCTATGTCGTTGGTACCTATATGCACCACAACCTCAGGCTCCTCTCCCTCCCATTTCAGGATTTCTTGGACACGTTCAGACACATCCCTGACCCTGGCACCAGGGAGGCAAACTACCATCCGGGACTCCTGTCTGCATCCACAGAATCGCCTATCCGACCCCCTGACTATAGAGTCCCCTATTACAATTGCCCTCCCCTTCTTTTCCTTACCCTTCTGAGCAACCGGACCGGTCTTTGTGCCAGAGGCCCGGCCGCTGTCGCTGCCCCCAGGTAGGCTGTCTCCCCCACCCTTACTCAAACATGAGTACTTATTTTCAAGGTGTACAGCTACCGGGGTACTCACCAGTCCCTGCCTCTGCCCATTGCCCTTCCTAACTGTGACCCAGTTTCTGTCTCCCGTGGTCTTGGAGTGACCACCTCCCTGTAACTCCTTTCTATGACCTCCTCGCTCTCCCTGAGCAGACAGAGGTCATCGAGTTGCTGCTCCAGGTTCCTAACGCGGTCCCTTAGGAGCCCCATCTCGACGCACCTGGCGCAGATGTGGACGTCTGGAGAGCACTCAGACTCCATGACCTCCCACATCTGACATCCCGAGTATTTTACTAAAATTGTTTAGCAATCTGACTACTTTTTAAAATCTAACGTGCTGAAGTGAGCTAATGACGTTACAAGGCCTTTGCTCCTCGCTGCAAGCTGCGCAGAATTTTCAACGTGCAGGGACACTGTTTACCACGAGCTCCCCCCCCCCGCAACCTTGGTCTGGTAGAAAATAAATGCATGAGTAGGTCATTCGGCCCTTTGAGCCAGTATATTTGCCATTCAACATGATCATGGCTGATCATCAAGAATCAGTACCCTGTTCCTGCTTTCTCCCCATATCCCTTGTTATATGGGATATAGTGAGAAATCCCGTTAGCCCTGAGCTATATCTAACTCTCTTTCCTTTGGCACTCTGTGCCTTTTTAGAACTGACTACTCATGAAACTTATTCTGAATTGAATCTAGCCTGACAAAATTGGTGGCTGGTGTGGGCAAGTTGGACCAAAGGGCCTGTTTCCACACTGTGTTGTCAAAGAGTAATTCCACATTGTCAAAGAGTCATTTTATTCTCATTGACAACACAGGATTTGTGATTACACACGCACACGCTGCATCTGGCTAGATGAAGCTGCAAACGGCATTCAAAGATTTCACTGATGGTTTCAATATCAAAACTACAATATAAAATCAATTTACATTTATATTGCAGGTACGAGAACATAGCAGTCAAATTTCTTGACAAGTATCAAAAAATATGGACTGTTAATCTTTGGATCTGGGCTCAAACCCTACCACATCTTTGGGGAAAATTTACATTCAATTAATGAAATTAAAACTATCCAGGAATATCTTTTACGTTAAATTAGTAACGGTACCCATAAAGGTACTGGATTGCTGGAAAATCCTATCTGATTAGAAATCTATTGTTCTTAATTAATAATGTTTGTTTAGCCTCTCTGCTGAGGGAAAATTTGAGATTAACAATCAATATCAGATATGCCCATGAAAAAAAAATCTAATCTGGAAGTACCTCTTGCACAAAAGTTGTCAAGGCAGTGCAGAGATTGGGTAACAAAATTGATCGCAGATGCATAGAATTTGGATGTAGGTATTTTTACATCCACAGAATTTGGTTGCGGATTTCAAAGAGGGTTGGGGGGAGGTGGAGGGAGGCGTAGGGTGGGTGTATGGAACAAGCTGCCAGAGGAGGTAGTTGAGGCAGGGACTATCCCAACATTTAAAAAACACTTAATTAGGTACATGGATAGGACAGGTTTGGAGAGATATTGTTGATTAACCCTTACTAACTTATGCCATTTATAATCTCCACCACACATATATGCATGTTATTACGTGTTATTACGGTACTACATGGTACTACACTAACAAGGTCAACCAGCTCTCAGAAGCCACGCTGAGCTGAGTATGAATGGCTGGCAGTTTAAATGTTCTGGATTAGTAATGGAATAAAGACTAATCTTTCACTATGTATGTTGTCGTGGATCATTCACAAACATGGTGTCAGGAGTGGGATCACTGTTTTTGGACAGTGAGCCGGGTATGCAGGAACGTATGTTTTGGCAGTCTTCTTGCAGATGCTGCGGTTGTGGTTCTGCTGGAGCTGTTATTTCAGTCAGTACCTGGTGGGAAAGTGTGGGCTCGAGCGCATAGAGAGATTGTTGTGGCTGGGCCCTGTTATCACGAGCACGGCAACACCAGATAAAGTGTTTTTTCTTTTTACAGTAGTGGCAAGTTTTGCCATAAGTAAGGCATTTCTCACAAAATTTCGGGTGCGAGCCACCACAATTGCCACAGTTATGGACCAGAGGGCGGTTATCCTCCCAGGGGCTGTAGGTGGTTGTTGAGGGTTTGTTAATGTTTGTCCCAGGGACCTATAGAAGGCATGGACATCGTAGGCAGAGTGGGGTCCCAATCCCAGGGATTCGGTATGGGTGTCAGTGCACTCTGCAGCCCGGCAGGCATGTTCAGCCTTAGCTAGTGTGAGCTCCTCATCCCGGAGTAGTTCATTTCTCACCTTGTCATTCAGGATGCTTTATACGAGTCTGCCACTGAGTAATACGTCACGGTTCTAGAAGTGGCATCTTGCAGCGATGCTCTTCAGGGCACCGATGTGGGAGTCAACTGTTTCGCCTTCGTGCTGGCTACGGGAAAATAATTTGTGGTGCTCCATGATAACGTTAGTGTGAAGTTGGCACAGTTCACGGAACTTTCGGAGGAGGCAGGTGGGGTCTCTGATAGGCTCTGCTGGGGTCACAACCTGTGTTACCGCATCGGTATGCTCTGGGGCGTAAGTCCTGTGCCCACAGGGCAGTCTCTGTGCCCGCTACGTAGAGGTCCGGTGGCACTGGTGCTAGCTGCCTCCACCTTCAGTGGGGTATCTTTTTGTTTTTTTGTTATGTTGAAGAGCGTTTTCCGTGTTTTTTTTAATGTCTTTATGTGGGGGGAAGAGGGTACGGTAAGGGGGATACCGTCCTTCAGTCGCTTCCTGGAGAGGATGCAACTATTATCCGAGTACCATCCTCACCCCCCCCCCTCCCCCACCCCCCACCCCCCCAGCGGCCTACCTACTGGATTGGCGCGGCCTTTCCTGCCGGGACCGACCAGACCTCGAGCAGCAGCGGCGCAGCGTTGGATACATCGCGGGGCGGGCGATGCCTTACAGGGGATTGCCGTTTGGAGCTCCGGAGTGCTGGGCCTGCTGCACTGACATCGCGGAGCTGTGGTTCGTGGAGCTCCCAACGCGGGCGGCGCTGATCAACATCGCGGAGTCCTGCGACTCCGCCCGGCTCGGCCTGTGGACTCGGGAGCTGCGGGCTCCGGTGGGAGGTGGCTGATTTGGAAGTCCGGGCCGCTGAGGGTGTTCTCCGTCGGTGTTCGGCGTCGGTGTTCCATCATCCCGGCATGATGACCTGAGCATCGGGCCGCCCGTGGCGGCGACTGCGGGTGCTCGGGAGGCCCCGACCACGGGTGAACATCTGGGAGGTTCGGTGGGGAGGCTGGCTGGACTATGGTACCTTCCTCAACTTTGGTGTCACTGTGTTGTGTTGTGGTTATGTTGTGTCGTGGACCTCTATGTTTGTGCTTTTTTTTCATTTTAATATGTTTTATTTATTTATTTATCTATCTATTTATTTGTTTATTTATTTATTTATCTATCTATTTATTTATTTATTTATTTACTTTTATGATACTTGACGGTAAGAAAAATTCATTTCGTTGTCTCTAATATGAGATAATGACAATAAACTGAATACAATACAATACAATACAATACAAAAATTGATGCAACGGTGTCGGGAGCACCTCCCAGGTGAGCAGCATCTATGAAAATTCTGAATTCCACCTCGAAGATGCGCCAACGTTCGGCAAGTTCACTGTCGAATACCAGAGGATCGGGTTTACGAAACAATCCTGTCATGGCATCAGAGCAATGGTCCGTTGTAAAAAATTAAACTAAAATAAATTTCAGGGAAAAGATTTGGAGATGTGGCTCAAAGATTCTGACACCATGTTTGTGAATGATCCACGACAACATACATAGTGAAAGATTAGTCTTTCTTTTATAAGTAATCCAGAACATTTAAACTGCCAGTTATTCATACCTAGCTCGGTGTGGCTTCTGAGTGTTGGCTGACGTCGTTAGTGTAGTGCTGTGTGGTACCGTAATACCATGTAATGGGTGGCTTGCATATATGTGTAGTGGAGATTATAAATGGCATAAATGAACAAGGGTTAATCTACACCCTTATATATCTTTGCAGTGACTTTAATATTGTTGATATTGTGCGTTGTCGTGGTTAGCCAGTAGACGTGGACATCCTAGTGGCACAAACAGCTGCAGACGAAACGCTATAATCGCTTGCCACTGTCATCTGCTGCGTCTGGCAGGACAAACCGCACCACCTGCCGCTGGCTATCCGCCCGTTCTACCCTGTCCGAGACGGACTGGTCATTCAAGATGGTATTATAATGAAAGGAAATAAGGTAGTTATTCCGACGTCTCTTCACAACAAGTACTTTGATATTGTCCATGGGGGAAATCCTGCTGCAAAAATAACCTTCCAACATGCAAATGGCATGCTTTTCTGGCCTGACATGGCTGACTACATTCTCGAGAAAGTTGCTGCCTGCCCGATTTGCAACAGCCTGAACCCGCACCAACAGAAACAACCACTTCTCCCGCACCCCACACTGGACGTACACTGGTCCTCAGTGGCAGCCGACATATTTGAGTGGCATGGCAAACAATACCTGGTCCTAGTCGATTCCTACTCAGGATGGTTCGAAATTGACCTGAGTAGCCCAACCTCAGCCATGGTCATTCAAAAACTTACTTGCCACTTTTCTGTCCACAGAGCACCGCTCAAGCTACTTTCAGACAATGGAATTCAATTCTCCAGTCAGCTCTTCCAGGATTTCTCAAAACGCTGGGACATTCACCACACCACCAGCAGCCCCGAGTACCCGCAGTCCAACGGCCTGGCCATGCACGCAAAAGAACTAATGGAACGCTCATACAGGGCCGGCTCTGATGTCTATCTCGACCTACTTAACCTACGAAACATTGTCCACGACCCTCTCCTGGGATCTTGGGCTGAACGACTCATGTCACGGCGAACCCGCACCATCCTGCCTATGACCAAGCAACTGCTAGAACCACAAGTCCACGCACTGCCGGCGATCCAATCCCAGCTCCAACTCCGCCGCGACATACAAAGAAATTACAATTATAAAACCAGCTCTCCACTTCAACCGCTCAACAAGGGACAGGTTGTACGCTTACGGTCGCTCAAAGGCTATGATTGCCTCGGCATCATTCTGGGGTCAACCGCGGAGCGACGCTCATGCCTGGTCAGTGTTGGCAACGGCATCTGTCAACACACTCGCCAACACCTCCTCCTGGTTAATGAACCGGCACCTCCACGTCCTTATGATGGAGAGTGACATTGTTAATTCAGAAACAAGGGTTCTGAACTTAAAGAAAGGTAACTTTGAGGGTATGAGACGTGAATTGGCCAAGATGGAATGGCAATTAATTCTTAAAGGGTTGAAGGTGGATATGCAATGGAAGGCATTTAAAGACTGCATGGATGAACTACAACAATTGTTCATCCCAGTTTGGCAAAAGAATAAATCAGGGAAGGTAGTGCGTCCGTGGATAACAAGGGAAATCAGGGATAGTATCAAAGCAAAAGATGAAGCATACAAATTAGCCAGAAAAAGCAGCCTACCACTGGGAGAAATTCAGAGACCAGCAGAGGAGGACAAGGGGCTTAATTAGGAAAGGGAAAATAGATTATGAAAGAAAACTGGCAAGGAACATTAAAAACTGACTGCAAAGGTTTTTATAGTTATGTGAAGAGAAAGAGATTAGGTAAAACAAATGTAGGTCCCTTGCAGGCAGAAACAGGTGAATTGATCATGGGGAACAAGGACATGGCGGACCAATTGAATAACTACTTTGGTTCTGTCTTCACTAAGGAAGACATAAATAATCTGCCGGAAATAGCAGGGGACCGCGGGTCAAATGAGGGAGGAACTGAGTGAAATCCAGGTTAGCTGGGAAGTGGTGCTAGGTAAATTAAATAGATTAAAGGCCGATAAATCCCCAGGGCCAGATAGGCTGCATCCCAGAGTACCTAAGGAAGTAGCTCCAGAAATAGTGGATGCATTAGTGATAATTTTTCAAAACTCTTTAGATTCTGGAATAGTTCCTGAGGATTGGAGGGTAGCTAATGTAACCCCACTTTATAAAAAGGGAGGGAGAGTGAAAACGGGGAATTGCAGACCAGTAGTCTAACATCGGTAGTGGGGAAACTGCTAGAGTCAGTTATTAAAGATGGGATAGCTGCACATTTGGAAAGTGGTGAAATCATTGGCCAAAGTCAGCATGGATTTATGAAAGGTAAATCATGTCTGACGAATCTTATAGAATTTTTCGAGGATGTAACTAGTAGAGTGGATAGGGGAGAACCTGTGGATGTGTTCTATCTGGACTTTCAGAAGGCTTTCGACAAGGTCCCACATAAGAGATTAGTATACAAACTTAAAGCACACGGTATTGGGGGTTCAGTATTGATGTGGATAGAGAACTGGCTGGCAAACAGGAAGCAAAGAGTAGGAGTAAACGGGTCCTTTTCAGAATGGCAGGCAGTGACTAGTGGGGTACCACAAGGCTCTACACTCTATACTCATGACTGCGTAGCCAGTCACAGTGCGAACTCCATCATGAAGTTCGCTGACGATACCACTGTTGTGGGACGTATCACTGATGGGGATGAGTCAGAGTATAGAAGAGAGATCGAGCAACTGTCCATATGGTGCCAGCGCAATAACCTGGGCCTCAACACCAGCAAAACCAAGGAACTGATTGTGGATTTTGGAAGGAGTAGGAGGGGAACCCACAGCCCCATTTATATCAACGGGTCGATGGTTGAAAGGGTCAAGAGCTTCAAATTCCTGGGCGTGCACATCTCTGAAGATCTCTCCTGGTCCGAGAACACTAATGCAATTATCAAGAAAGCTCATCAGCACCTCTACTTCCTGAGAAGATTACGGAGAGTCGGTTTGTCAAGGAACACTCTCCCTATCTTCTACAGGTGCACAGTAGAGAGCATGCTGACCGGTTGCATCGTGGCTTGGTTCGGCAATTTGAGCGCCCTGGAAAGGAAAAGATTACAAAAAGTAGTAAACACTGCCCAGTCCATCATCGGCTCTGACCTTCCTTCCATCGAGGGCATTTATCGCAGTCGCTGCCTCAAAAAGGCTGGCAGTATCATCAAAGACCCACACCATCCTGGCCACACACTCATCTCCCTGCTACCAGGTAGGAGGTACAGAAGCCTGAAGACTGCAACAACCAGGTTCAGTAATAGCTACTTCCCCACAGCCATCAGGCTATTAAACCTGGCTTGGACAAAACTCTGATTATTAATAACCCATTTTCTGTTATTTGCACTTTATCAGCTTATTTATTCATGTGTGTATATATTTATATTATGGTATATGGACACACTTATCTGTTTTGTAGTAAATGCCTACTATGTTCTGTGTGCTGAAGCAAAGCAAGAATGTCATTGTCCTATACAGGGACACATGACAATAAACTCACTTGAACTTGAACTTGGCTCAGTGCTGGGACCCCAGCTATTTACAATATATATTAATGATTTAGACGAGGGAATTGAATGCAACATCTCCAAGTTTGCAGATGACACTAAGCTGGGGGGCAGTGATAGCTGTGGGAGGCAGTGTTAGATGCTAGGAGGCTGCAAGGTGACTTGGATAGGCTGGGTGAGTGGGCAAATGCATGGCAGATGCAGTATAATGTGGATAAATGTGAGGTTATCCACTTTGGTGCCAAAAACGGGAAAGTAGACTATTATCTAAATGGTGGCCGATTAGGAAAAGGGGAGATGCAACGAGACCTGAGTGTCATGGTACACCAGTCATTGAAAGTAGGCATGCAGGTGCAACAGGCAGTGAAGAAAGCCAATGGTATGTTAGCATTCATAGCAAAAGGATTTGAGTATAGGAGCAGGGAGGTTCTACTGCAGTTGTACAGGGTCTTGGTGAGACCACACCTGGAGTATTGCGTGCAGTTTTGGTCTCCAAATCTGAGGAAGGACATTATTGCCATAGAGGGAGTGCAGAGAAGGTTCACCAGACTGATTCCTGGGATGTCAGGACTTTCATATGAAGAAAGACTGGATAGGCTCGGCTTGTACTCGCTAGAATTTAGGAGATTGAGGGGGGATCTTATAGAAACTTACAAAATTCTTAAGGGGTTGGACAGGCTAGATGCAGGAAGATTGTTCCCGATGTTGGGGAAGTCCAGGACAAGGGGTCACAGCTTAAGGATAGAGGGGAAATCCTTTACGACCGAGATGAGAAAAACATTTTTCACACAGAGAGTGGTGAATCTCTGGAATTCTCTGCCACAGAAGGTAGTTGAGCCCAGTTCATTGGCTATATTTAAGAATGAGTTAGATGTGGCCCTTGTGGCTAACAGGGGTTATGAAGAGAAGGCAGGTACGGGATACTGAGTTGGATGATCAGCCATGATCATATTGAATGGCGGTGCTGGCTCGAAGGGCCGAATGGCCTACTCCTGCACCTATTTTCTATGTTTCTATCCTGACCAGCCTGTCGGTCTTCCCTCATGCTCCACGAATGCCACTCCAGCGATTTCTCTACCGGTGCCAGCGCCATCCCTGCCTTTTTCGGTGCCCCCATCTCCACCGGTGTCCTCTCCTCTGTGTTCACCCAATACGGGACTTGCTTCCTCAGAGAAGGATGAGTCGCACGATGGGTACTACCGTACACGTGCAGGTCGTGTCTGCAAGCCAAACACACTGATTGGAAAGTTCACCGGCTATACTTGAACTGTGGCATGACCCATTGTGTTTTATGTGCTCATATATGCACAAGCATGTACAAATAAAATAAGAAATGCACACACATTATACTAGCGTTTTACAATCCACTCCACAAACCACTTTATATATGCTTTGCTTCTTTAAGAGGAAGGATGTAGATTAACCCTTATTAATTTATGCCATTTATAATCTCCATTACACATATATGCAAACCACCCATTACATGGTATTACAGTACTACACGGTACTACACTAACAAGGTCAGCCAGCTCTCGGAGGCCATGCCAAGCTGGGTATGAATGGCTGGCAGTTTAAATGTTCTGGATTACTTATGGAATAAAGACTAATCTTTCACTATGTGGGTTGTCGTGGATCATTCACAAAGAGGTATGGACCAAACGTGGGCAGGTGGGACTAGTTTGAATGGGACATGTGGGCAAGTTGGTCCGTTAGTCCAAAGTTTCCACACTGTATCACTCAATGACTCTATGAGGGAGTTCCAGAACGAATGCCTCGGAAGATGGTACACCTATTCCTTTTCTCCAGAGATGCTGCCTGACCCTCTCAGTTACTCCAGCTTTTTGTGTCTATCTTCGGTTTAAACCTGCATCTGCAGTTCCTTCCTCCACAAGTCATATACCTCAGGTGGCATCATTGCAGGTGGAGTGTAAAATTATCAGTAATTTGAAAAGAAAGGTGAGAATTTTAAAAGTAATCAATTGTTTATGTATGGGCCAATATGGATCAGACAGGATGGGGTAATGAGTGTAAGATAACATTTGGGCAGGTACGGGGATAGAAGAGGTTATATTGGCCAAATGCAGGCAAATGGGACTAGGTTAGACGGGGCATCATGAAGAGTTTGGCTGAAGGGCCTGTTTGTATGCTGCAGGATTCATTGAGCCTATGATGGTCAGGACATAGAATGGTGTGTAATGCAACTAATTTACAGAGGTTAGGGCAAGGAGTCTTGTCAGGATTAGAGTCATGGAGCCATACAGCACGGCAACAGGCCCTACAGCCCAACTTGCCCACGTCGACCAACATGCCCCATCTACACTAATCCAACCTGCCTGTGTTTGGTCCATATCCCTCTGAACCTGTCCTATCCATGTACTTGCCCCAATGTCTTTTAAATATTGTTATAGTCCTTGCCACAAATACCTCATCTGGCAGCTCGTTCCATACACCCACCACCCTCTGAGTGAAAGTGTTTCCCATCAGGTTTCCTGTTAAATCTTTCCCCTCTCATCTTAAAACTTCATCAAGACCTAGTCTAAAGAAGGGTATCGACCCAAAACGTCACCCATTCCTTCTCTCCAGAGATGAAAAGAGATTTAGATAGCGCTCTTGGGGCTAGCGGAATCAAGGAATATGGGGAGAAGGCAGGAACGGGTTTCTGATTGTGGATGATCAGCCATGATCACAATGAATGGCGGTGCTGGCTCAAAGGGCCAAATGGCCTCCTGCTGCACCTTTATTCTATGTTTCTATGTTTCTAAAACGCTAGCCTGGCCAACCACTCAGTCCCTCATGTCCTGGCAATATCCTCTAATATTCATCACACATTGTTGTTACCTACAGCGAGCAGATGGTGTGTCAGTACATTTTCCTTCATTTCTCCACATTCCTACTCCTCTCATCACAGCCTTTATACATATAATCCTGTGGCAGGCATGGTTTATCAGCTTGTAATAGAAAGAAACTGCGGATGCTGGTTTATACCAAAGACAGACACAAATGCAGGAGTAACTCAGCGGGTTAGGCAGCATCTCTGGAGAAAAATGATAGGTTTCAGGTCGGGACCCAATCCTGACCCTATTCATGCTCTCTAGAGATGCTGCCTGACCTGCTGAGTTCTCTAGCGTTTTGTGTCGATCCATGGCTTAACAGCTGGCAGCTGCTTCTTCTAAGCAGACCTTTGAGGAAGATTTTTACAGGACTCCAGCACTATGTTTGTGGAAATAGAAACACATAGGGCTTTAAACACTCAACCCTCTATCTATCTACCCGTCATTCATTCTTCACCATTCCCCGGTTCCACCAACCATCTCTGGGTTGTGTCTCACTGATGGCCCTCTCACTTCTATATACCGGCTGGAAGTCACCCTTCTCCACACTCAGTCTTTAGACTTTGGACTTTAGAGATACAGCGTGGAAACAGCAAACCAGTGATCATCCTGTACACTAAGACAATCCTACACACTAGGGACAATTTTTCAATTTTACAATTTTACCCAAGCCAATTAACCTACAAACCTGTATGCCTTTGGAGTGTGGAATGAAACCCGGAGCACTCGGAGTGAACCCAACCCAGTCACTGGAGGCACGTGAAACTCCGTACAGACAGGATCGAAACCGAGTCTCTGGTGCTGTAAGGCAGCAACTCTACTGCTGCGCCACTGTGCCACCCTCAACTGGTGCAGGGTTTCCACACAAAGTGTGATGCTTCTTTCCCACCACAGGTGTTGTGTCACCTGTTCTGTATCTGTACCTTTACCTTATCTTGCATCTTTGTATTCAACCTGTATCCTTCATCGGGCTTCACTGGCATTAGCCCGCACTAAACTTAATTCACGTTATACCCGTTATCATGTAACTGTACACTGTAAATGGATCAATTGTAATCATGTATAGTCTTTTTGCTGACTGGTTAGCATGCAACAAAAGCTTTTCACTGTACCTCTGTACATGTGACAATAAACTAATCTGAAACTGACACTGCAATGTTAATGGAATATATAATGCTGTAAATCTAACTAAATAGTGCACTTTATTGTGCATTTTACCTTGCAAAAACGCGTTTCCATTTAGGTAATTATTTGAAACCTTTTCATGGATATACTGCCATCCTCAGATCCTGCGGCACGATTTATACCCACCGCAGTGACAAGGAACTGGCAGCCGAGATTAGGAGAAACATCCCGAGCCACTTCCCACTCACTGTGCTTGAGGCTGGAGCACGTGCACCTTAATGGATCTGTGACCATCTGCTAGTTAATGCAATGGGTGGTTGTTATTTTTATCATCCAGCTGAGTTTACACAGCAGTAACCAGCAACCGTGACCTGCCGAAAGTATCATTTTAAATCAGCTCCATGCGTTGCAATGACAAAATAGCGGAGGGAATTTGACACTTGGCAAATGCAACGATGCATTTTGGCTGATATTACGGTGCTAAAGTCAAACCTTTTTATAGTCCATCACTTGACTTGATGTTGTGGGTTTAAACATCTGGAGTGACTATTTGATCCGTCTGTAATGTGGCAATTTAGTCTGAATATAATTGGTTTATGGGTGGTTGGTTATGGTACAGAGAGATGGGGAGCTTGGACATTTTACTTAATAAATGTAATTGAGCAACTGAAGATCAAAGAGCAACTGGAATCCTTGGGCAAATGAAACAAACACCAATTGCAGGGCAGTCAACATGTGCCATGTGAAGAAGGCTTGAGCTTTTCATCATAACTTTTCCAAGCTCGCACCGTTTTCCTGATATCTAGGGTGACACAGTGGTGCAGCGGTAGAGTTGATGCCTTTCAATGCCAGGGGACCAGGTTCGAGCCTGACTTTGGGTTCCCACTGCACAGGTATGGACTCCAACTTGTAGGATATTTTTAAAACAGAGATAGATAGATTCTTGATTAGTTCGGGTGTCAGTGGTTATGGGGAGAAGGCAGGAGAATAGGGTTAGGGGGGAGAGATAGATCAGCCATGATTGAATGGTGGAATAGGCTTGATGGGCCGAATGGCCTAATTCTGCTCCTATTACTTATGGCCTATATATCGGCGAAACCAAGCGCAGACTCAGCGATTGTTTCTCTGAACACCTCCGCTCAATCTGCCAAAACCTACCTGATCTCCCGGTTGCTAAACACTTTAACTCCCCCTCCCATTCCCCTACTGACCTTTCTGTCCCGGACCTCCTTCACGGCCAGAGTGAGGCCCAGCACAAATTGGAGGAACAGCACCTCATATTTCACTTGGGCAGCTTACACCCCAGCGGTATGAACATTGACCTCTCGAGCTTTCGCTCTCTCTCCATCCCTCCCCCTTCCTAGTTCTCTGATCAGTCTAACAGTCCCCTGCTTAAATTTTAATTCTGTATGCTTTGTCACCTTCTCCTAGCTAACTGCATTTTCCTTGATTCCATCCACTTTGATCTCTCATTTTCACACCTCACGCTTCCTTATCTCGGTGCCTCCCCCTCCCCTGACTCTCAGTCTGAAGAAGGATCTCGAACTGAAACATAACCTATTCCTTTCACCCAGAGATGCTGCCTGTCCCGCTGAGTTACTCCAGCATTTTGTATCTATCTTTCATGTACAGAGATGTGATCAGTTTAACCTGGCATCATGTTCGGCACAAACATTGGGCCCATTCCCATGCTGTACTGTTCTATGTAGGAAAGAACTGCAGATGCTGTTTTAAATCAAAGGTAGACACAAAATGCTGGAGTAACTCAGCGGGACAGGCAGCACCTCTGGAGAGAAGGAATGGGTGATGTTTCGGGTGGAGTTCGGGTCGAAAGAAGAGTCTCGACCCGAAACGTAACCCATTCCTTCTCTCCAGAGAGGCTGCCTGTCCCGCTGAGTTATTCCAGCATTTTGTGTCTACCTGTACTGTTCTATATTTTATGTTTTAATGTTGTTTATTTGGTCCGAGCCAAAGACAATGCTTGCTCTTTGCTAGTTTTGTTGTCTAACCCTGGGCAATGGCGTGGGAAGAGGCAGTTGCTGCTGGGTTTCTTAACACTAGTAACATTCACGTTCTTGCAGCATTTTATTTATGAAGAGCAAGAAATAATATTTGCATTCTAAGACTTGCGTTTTAAAAGTATGTTTACATTGTAAAGCGCTTCAAACCCATTTAATTTGTGATTACTATTTTTTTGGTCTTAAAAACAATTGCCAATTTGCACACAGCTGGGTTCCATAAACAAAAAAAATGAAAAATGAATTTTCCTTTCATTGCACTAAATTTAGTTGGATTTGAATTATTCTGCCAATTTACTTCAGCTGTGAGTCTGTACTTTGTTTAACATCTCCAGCACATTTCTTCCACATAAATACGAAACACAAAGTGTCGGAGTGTCAGCGGATCAGGCAGTACCTCTGCAAGGCATGGATAGGTGACGTTTTTTAGGTTTTAGTTTAGGTTATTGTTACGTGTATTGAGGTACCATGAAAAGCTTTTGTTGCGGGTTAATCAGGCAGCGGTAAGATAATGCTTCAGTAAAACATTCGACAAGGTTCCACACGGCAGGTTGCTCTGGAAGGTTAGACCGCATGGGATCCAAGGAGAGGTAGCTGTATGGATAGAAAATTGGCTTCATGGAAGGAAGCAGAGGGTGATGGTGGAAGATTGCTTCTGGGACTGGAGGCCTGTGACTAGTGGTGTGCCTCAGGGAACGGTGCTAGGCCCATTACTGCCTGACATTATATCAATGATTTGGATGAGAACATACAGGGCAGGATTAGCAAGTTTGCTGATGATACAGGATTTGCAGATAGTGAAGATGGTTGTGAAAAATTGCAGCAGGATCATGATCAATTGGCCAGGTGGGCTGAGGAATGGGTGATGGAATTTAATGCAGAAAAATGTGAGGTGTTGCATTTTTGAGACGTCTAACATGGGCAGGACCTACACAGTGAGGGCTCTGGGGGGTGTTGTAGAGCAGAGGGATCTAGGTGTGCAGGTGCATAGTTCCCTGAAGGTGGAGTCGCAGGTAGATCAGGAGGTCAAAAAGGCTTTTACATAGAAACATAGAAAATAGGTGCAGGAGTAGGCCATTCGAGCCTGCACCGCCATACAATGTGATCAAGGCTGATCATCCAACTCAGTATCCCGTACCTGCCTTCTCACCATCATCAGTCTTCTTGCCCTTCATCAGTCAGAGTATTCAGTATAGAAGTTGGGAGGTCATGTTGCAGTTGTATAAGACGTTGGTGAGGCCACATTTAGAGTATTGTGTTCAGTTCTGGGCACTGTGTTATAGGAAAGATGGTGTCAAGCTGAAAAGGGTACAGAAAAGATTTACGACGATGTATGCCAGGACTAGAGGGTCTGAGCTACAGACAGAGATTGAGGAGGCTGGGACTCTATTCCTTTGAGCACAGGAGGACGAGGGGTGATCTTTTACATCAAACCTGCACAAGACAGACAACACAGCATACAGCACACAGTATAACACAGCAAAGAGTAGCCGGAAGCCAGAGGATTGGGAAACTTTCATGGGACAACAGAAGGAAACAAAACGGGCAATACGGGCTGAAAAGATGAAGTACGAAGGGAAGCTGGCCAGGAATATAAAGAAGGACAGTAAAAGCTTATTTAGATATGTTAAGGGAAAAAGAGTAGCAAAGTCAAGTGTGGGCCCCTTGAAGGCAGACACGGGTGAAATTATTATGGACAACAAGGAAATGGCAGAAGAGTTGAACAGGTACTTCGGATCTGTCTTCACTAAGGAAGACACAAACAATCTCCCAGATGTACTGGAGGACAGAGGATCTAAGGGGGTAGAGGAACTGAAAGAAATTTTTGCGACCTATTTTCAGGTGAGTAATAGTATTGGGTAGGCTAATGGGACTGAAAGAGGATAAATCCCCTGAGCCTGATGATCTGCATCCCAGGGTCCTCAGGGAGGTGGCTCTAGAAATAGTGGACGCATTGGTGATCATTTTCCAATGTTCAATAGATTCAGGATCAGTTCCTGGAGATTGGAGGATAGCTAATGTTATCCCACTTTTCAAGAAAGGAGCGAGAAAGGGGGAATTACAGACCAGTTAGCCTGACCGGTGGTGGGAAAGATGCTGGAGTCAATTATTAAAGAGGTAATAATGGGGCATTTGGATAGCAGTAAAAGGATTAGTCCAAGTCAGCATGTATTTATGAAAGGGAAATCATGCTTGACTAATCTTGTACACAGGTCACTGAAAGTTGGCTTACAGGCACAGCAGGCAGTGAAGAAAGCTAATGGAATGTTGGCCTTCAAAACAAGAGGATTTCAGTATAGGAGTAAAGAGGTTCTTCTGCAGTTCTATAGGGCTCTGGTGAGACCACATCTGGAGTATTGTGTGCAATTTTGGTCTCCAAATTTGAGGAAGGACATTCTATATGAGGGAGTGCAGCGTAGGTTTACAAGGTTAATTCCTGGGATGGCGGGACTGTCATATGCTGAGAGAATGGTGCGGCTGGGCTTGTATACTCTGGAGTTAGAAGGATGAGAGGTGATATTATTGAAACATATAGGATTATTAAGGGTTTGGACACGCAAGAGGCAGGAAACATGTTCCCGAAGTAGGGGGAGTCCAGAACCAGGGGCCACAGTTTAAGAATAAGGGGTAAGCCATTTAGAACGTAGATGAGGAAACACTTTTTCACACAGAGAGTTGTGAGTCTATGGAATTCTCTGCCTTGGAGGGTTCTCTGGATACTTTCAAGTTAGAGCTAGATAGGGCTCTTAAAGATAGCCAATTCAGGGGATATGGGGAGAAGGCAGGAACAGGGTACTGATTGTGGATGATCAGCCATGATCACATTGAATGGTGGTGCTGGCTCGAAGGGCCGAATGGCCTACTCCTGCACCTATTGTCTATTGTCTATTGTCTATAACCAATTCTCTATTCAAGTTGCAGTCTGCAGCTGAGAATAAACCTACCAACATCTGACAACTGCAGTTTAGTTTATTTTTGAGATACAGCACGAAAACAGGCCCTTCGGTCTGCTGAGTCCGCAACGACCAGCGATCCCCGCACATTGACACTGGTACATATGATAAATGTTGTTATAGTACCTGCCTCAACTACCTCCTCAGGCAGCTCATTCTTATTCCCTGAGTGATAAATTGCCACGAGGGAAACTTTACATTTATACCAAGCCAATTAACCTACAACCCTGTACGTCTTTGGAGGAAACCGAAGATCTCAGAGAAAGCCCACGCAGGTCACATGAAGAATGTACAAATTCCATACAGACAAGTTGTAGTTTGGATCGAACCCATCGCTGTAAAGTGCCTGTCCCACAAGCATGCGGCTCCAGGCGGCAAGAGCGACCTAAGCGACTCCATGCGGCAAGCGCTACCTACCGTGGTCGCTTGAGCCGTACGGCCTCGCGGGCCCGGTCCCACTTCGATCGTCGGAGCCGTATGGAGTTGTGTGGAGCTGGTCCCGACATCGCGCGAGGCTCCGAAAAACTGACCGCGTTCAAAAATTCCGCGCAGCAACGGCCTGCCGGCTCGCAGCCGCCTCGACGCCGTATGTCACGCGCGAACTTCCCGCGGACTTCGCTCGGACTTCATGTCACTCACTTGAGCTCCGCGCGGCCCCCACTTCTGGTTAGGTCGCGCTTGCTGCATGGAGTCGCATGCTCGTGGGACAGGCCCTTAAGGCAGTAGTTCTACTACCGCATTGCCGTTGTGTTGAAAACAGTGGCAGGACAGTTGGAAATGCATTCGAAAAGTTTGACTAGAAACACAACTAATTTTGAAGGACAGTTTATAGTCTCATAGTTTGTAAAATCATGAGGGGAGTACAATGAATAAACCAATTCAGCATTTTACAACGAGTAGGTGAATTAAAAACCAGAGGACATTGGTGTAAGGTGAGAGGGCAACATTTTCACTCAGAGTGTGATGGGCACATAGAATGAGCTGCCACAGGAGGTTGCCAGGTTGAGGCATGGACTATAACAGCATTGAAAAGCCATTTGGACATGGACATGTAAAGGAGAAGTTCAGATAGGTATGGGCCAAATCTAGGTAGCTGGGACCAGTGCAGATGAGGCACCTTGGTCGGAAAGGGTACGTTGTGCTGAAGGGCCTGTTTCCACGTTGTATTACTCTATGACTGTAACGTAACATCCCAACATATTTACTCAACACCCTGACTGATGAAAGCCATCACACAAAATAGTAAGATTAAACGAGAACTTACCAGTTTGAAGTTTGATCTGTATTTTATGAGGAGTTACGATGAGGGATTACGTGAAGAACCCGTCCAGCACGCATGCGCGACATACTTCAAAGCAGCGGTGTGGAATCACAGAAAGACACAGTAATTGAAATAAATATAGTAAAGAAAAGGAGAGCTTAGATACCAGTTTGATCTCTATTATTGAGGGTGGGAGCGGAGGGCACGAAATCCCTCATCGTAACTCCTCATAAAATACAGATCAAATTTCAAACTGGTAAGTTCTCGTTTAATCTTACTATTTTACTTCGGAGTCACGTGAGTGACTACGTGAAGATTTTAAAGCTCTGTGATTTCAAACCGTGTAACAGTTCATACTTCACTCGCTGCCGAAGTAATTCGAGGGAGGAAGTATGTTATCGTAATCAACCATGAATCTGTTTGTAAAACAATAATGGTGTTATTAACAATAACAAGACCAAAATGCTCCCCCGGGCTTAAATTATATATTTTTTGCAGATTCTAATTATTTTTCTGCAAACGATACAGGTTCTGCCAGCGGCTTGTTATAAAAGTTTGGAACGTATACTCCCTAGACCACACGCTGTAGCCAGGATGTGGTCCAAAGGCACGTCCATCCTCTTAGTCACTGATGTGGATGCTGCCCTGGTGGAGTAAGATTTATACACGTTAGTATGTACTTCAGCAACTCCCAGTACCTGCTTAAGCCACTTGAGATAGTTTGGCTCGTCACCCGACCATAAGGTTTCTTGTGGCTGACCCATAAGGCTTTTTCTCTCCTTCGAGGATTACTTATTGTGTCGATGTAATTCAATAAGTGGGTCATGACACATAACCGTGGTTCAGGTGGGTATGCCCGGAATTGCATGACTAGACCTGATATTCCTGATCTGCTCTGTTTGACCAGCCCCTAATGGTAAATGTAACGGTCTGGTGTTATAACCATATTGTCCAATCGTAGTAGATGCAGGAACTGGACTCTTTGTGCTGAGACAAGGCCATCAACATGACCGTCTTCAGGGTAGGCTGTTCCAGGGTGAGGGACCTGGCTGGTGACCATCCCCTAAGGTACGTCAAGTCCACACTGACATCCCAGATTTGGGTGTACCTAGGTCTGGGGGATTAGAGTTGAATATGCCTCTCCTGAATTTGATCACCAGTGGGTGGTACCCTATGGCCTGTTGTCCTGGTGCCTGAGTTAAGTAGGCTGACAGAGCACTTCTGGCTGTGTTGATGGCGCAGTAGCTGAGTCCTTCATTGTGGTGAAGACCTGCCAGGAACTCCAGTACAAGTTTTGTTGTAGTTGAATATGTAGTTCCTGTATTTGAACAGTATCTTCCCACTTCTTGATGTTCGCCAAGTATGTTCCCTAGTGGATATGCGATTGGATGCTATCATCGTGTCGATAGTGCTATTTGACAATCCAGGCCCAGCAGTGGTCTCCCCAATTCTGCGACCCAGGCCCAGTAATGGTCTTTTCAAATCTGCAACCCAGTAGTTTAATTTATGGTGGCATGGGTGGCTTTTGCCTGAAACTGGGTGAGTTGATAAGTCTGGGCTATTGGGAAATCATTAGGGTTTTGATGACCATGTGGAGGACCACTGGGAACCATGACTGTGGGTTTGCGTAGTACCCGACTGATGAGGCTGTAGTACCTGACTGATGAGGTAGGAAAAAAGGGGGGAGAACATAGAGATTAGATTCCCATCCCCCCCCCCCCCCCTAGTTCAGCTGGAATGTATTCATTGCCGCTGCCTCAAAGTTTGGTTTCATGCGACATACATCGGTACGTGGTGATTCAATTGAAATACAGGGAAATCGATATCTGGTGTTCCATATTGCTTTGTAATTTCAGCAAATACTTTGGTTTAACATGTCTGTTTACAGTATTTAGCTCACCTGGTAGGTAAGTTTGCTGATGGTCGAATATGTTTGACGACATACGGTTACCAATTGTTAAACAAATTGTCACATGATATCGATTTATTCTGCCCAAGTCGTTGGTGTATGCCACCACTGTGATGTTGTTAATTTATAAACGAACATGCAAAATGGTGCACTACTGAATAATATGCTTTTACCAATAGAACGTGCTCAATATTTCCAACTAGGTTTTACGCCCAGTGTCTATAGTGATGACGACTCCAGATTAGTCGATTTGCCACCATGTTCTGGGTATGGGTATTTAGTTTAAACATTAGCTCCTTAGCTCTAATGGAAAGGTTCAAGTTAAGTAGCTGGTAATGCTGCTACTAATTCCCAATTACTCTTGCCACTTAGTTTAAATGGTTGGTTGATTGTTACCATTAATTGTTACAGGTTGTGCCATACGCTGACTCTCCTTTTGGCAATGTTATAGATAAGTGGATAGAGTTAATTAAATACCAGATAGTCAATAGTTGTGGATGGTGTCAACGTAGATTTATCTGGATTGTATGACAGAGCCCAGGCTAAATAAGTTTTAGTAGCTAATGCTGCTGATTAGCTATTCCCATCGATTTGTCTGTCGTTAATATCATAGAGACATGCCATGACGATATGTTCCTTAATAGTGTCAAGGCTGGTTTGAATATCTGGGAACAGTTTTGGCTCGTATTTAGCCATTGTCAATAATTTATACTGCCATAGTTACCCCATCCAGGTAAATTGGTATCTCCGAAATTTTATGAATGGGTACTGAATAGTATGCATCTTTTAAGTTGATGTCTACCATAAAGTATCCTAGGAAATCCATGGTTAGCAGTTACAATTTTCCATAAGTGTGAATACCTGGTGAAATACTCAAGTGGTAAAGTCAATGATGGCGCGACATTCACCATCTTTGGGTTTTTTGTTACCAAAGGTTCATATTAGGCTTCTTATGACCCCTTGTATATCAATGATGGTGCGACATTCACCATCTTGGGTTTGTTGGTACCAAAGGTTCATATTAGGCTTCTTTATGACCCCTAGTATATCTTCTCCAGTTAGCTAGTGCCTCATGTTCTTTTTTAGTGGGAGGGTAGACCCCTTTGGGGTGTATGCTGAACTGGTAATATATATATGGTCCCTAGGTAAGGGACGTATCAGATATTAAACTGATAAGAACAGATACTATACTTGATCTTAGCCAAAAGGCCGAGAAGTGGTGGGTTTCTTAATTCAATTTTTATCCTTGAATACTTTTGGTATATAACTACCAAGTGTGATAGTTCTTCAAGCTTCCAACCCAGGTGTGATTTCCCCCCCCCCTCCTCCCCCCCCCCCCCCCCCCCCGTTAGTACAAACCCTTCACCTTTTATGTGGTGGTAGGAACCGTACTTATCTGTCTTCACTGTTGTTTAGTGGTGTATTCATTTATTCGGTTTCTGGTTCCTTGTCTGTAGGGATGGTGTTGTTGGGGGGTGGCGCATTTTCCATGGGGCCCGCTCTAGACCCTGGCCTGAAAGGGCTTACGGGGGTTGGCATGCGGGCCCCGAGCTTTCACCAGTACTATTAAGTAGACGCCTACTGGTGGACGCGTGGAGGTACTGTTGTCTGGTTTTTGTGTGGTGCTCATTCCAGGCCCTGCCCTCTTGATGCCGAATATTTTGGATACTTCGTCCAGTTTCTTAGGCTTGGTTTGGTAACTTAGCCAGATAGCAGGATCTGTGGTTGTGAGGTCGGCGTTCTCACAGTCCTGTGAATTTTGTAGGTTGAGGGCAGGTTTTATAACTTCCTTCGAGAAGTTGCGGAGCATACTGTGAACAGTAGGGTCAGGTGTTTTTCCATACTACCCTGCCCCTCTGGAATGAGCATGCGAAAATGATAGCCGACGTCAGGGGTATCAAATGCAATTTAAGATATTTGGGTTTTAAAAAGCTATGCTCAATGTAACCCCCAATAATGGTGGGCACTTTGAGTAAATGCAATTTAGGGGAGACGTGATGAAATCCAACGCCTCATGACTACCTGTCTTGGAGAGGTTTTTTGAAAAGAACAGGTAGTAAGCTGGCCGTCAGTTGATACTGAAAAGCCATCTCGCTAGTGGTGGAGCCACATAGCGGCCACACCCAGCAGCTCTTCCTGATCATGTACCTCAAGCATACTCACGATGTTGATCAGCCAGTGACCTCTCTTCTTGACCAGCCCAGCCACTGGTCGCCATCGATCCCTCGATAAGGGAGATGGCCAGTGCTGAAGTGCACTGGAGTGGGAGTGTTATGCTCCCTTGGCGAGCTTGCCCCTGGCTCATGAGGCAAGTCTCGCTGGAGTTTTTGTCTCCATGACCTTACTCTAGGCTTGGAGAACAGACACTTACTTGCTCTCGCGCGGTAGCTTGAAGTGCCGATTCCATCTTCCGTGTCTGTCTCCAGCCCGTGGTTTGGTTGCTGACTTTGCTGCTAGAGGCTGCCTGCCGTTTTCGGGCGGCATTTCTGCGGTTCTCGGGCGGCGAGTCTCCTTGTCGGGAGTATGCAGGGGTTACCGGCCGGTTTTTGAGTTTCCCTCCAGTCCGCTGCTGTTGGTCAGACAGCTGTTAGCGGACTGGGCATCGCTCAGTATCCGTGTCTGTGGACCACAGCGTGTGCGGTCCAGGTGCCGCCTCTCCCCCTTCCACTGACGGAACGTTCCTTCCCTGGAGTCAAACGGGGGCCGCTTCCCTCTGTGCTGCTTTGCTGTCTCCAGTTTCCCTGGAGCAACAAAGAGGAGCAAAGTTGTAAATCGAACCTGTGGGTAAGTACTTACCTAACGGTCCGTTCCTTCAGGCTTGTAGCGGGAGCGCCCGTACTCCCGTTCGTCGCTGTTGCATCTGCGTGAACGCTATGGCGCGCATGTGTGCTGGACGGGTTCTTCACGTAGTCACTCACGTGACTCCGAAGTAAAATCCTTCTTGGCAACCCTATTCAATATTCAAGATTCAAGAATCAATTTAATTGTCACATGTACCAATTAAGGTATTACCCCATTCAGATTCAATTTTAATTGTCATTGTCAGTGTACAATACAGAGACAACGAAATGCATTTAGCATCTCCCTGGAAGAGCGACATAGCAAATGATTTAAATAAATAATAATAAGTGATAATAAGTGTCCGGGGGGTGGGGGGGTGATTGGCAGTCACCGAGGTACGTTGTTGAGTAGAGTGACAGCCGCCGGGAAGAAGCCCATCTACCTGTGACGCCGCTTTCAGAGATCTATGTACCTGCACTCCTCGATTCCTCTGCTCTACAACACACTCCAGGGCCTTACCATTCATTGTGAAGATCCTGCCTTGGTTTAACTTGCCAAATTGCAATAAATGAAAAACCTATCTGCATCAAAATCCTGCTGTATTTTTGATAACCATTTTCACTGCCTATGATGCCACTTGCTTTATTGTGATCTGCAAACTTAGTGCTCATGCCCTGTACATTCTCATCCAAATCGTTGATATAAACCACAAACAGCAATGGGTCCAGTACTGATCCCTGAGACACATCACTAGTCACAGGCCTTCAGTCTTAAAAACACCCTTCCCCCACTACCCTCCGCTTCCTTGCATGATGCCAATTCTCTATCCAGTTTGCTAACTCCCATCTGATCTAACCTTCCCGAGCAGCTATGTTTTATATTGCGCTCAATACAGTATGTTCTGTATTCTACATTGGATACTAGTCTAGTGACGTAACTAGTGTGTTCTATCTAGTGTGCTTAAGTCTAGGATCAGAGACGGAATAAAAAATATGTCGTAGAATTATATACAGCGTGGAAACAGGTTCTTCGGCCCAACTTTCCCACACTGACCAACATGCCCCATCTACACTGAAACGATCTGCTCACATTTGGCCCATATCCCTTTAAACATTTGGCCCAATCCCTGCTGGTGCATACCACTTTGAGTCATAGTCATCGAGTTCTATAGTGTGGAAACCGGCCCTTCAGCCCAAATTGTCCACACCGACCCACATGTCCCATCCACATATGTTCCCTGTACCTGTCTAAATGTTTCTTAAACATTGCGATAGCACCTACCTCAACTACCTCCTCTGGCAGCTTGTTCCATTAGCGCACCTTTAGAAAGGAGATGAGGAGGAATTTCTTTAGTCAGAGGGTGGTGAACCTGTGGAATTCAATGCCACACATGGCTGTGAAGGCCAAGGTAATGGTTATTTTTTCAGAACCGTTGACAAATGGTTGATAAGTAAGTGTGTCAACGGAGAAGGCAGGAGAATGGGGTTGAGAGGGAAAGATAGACCAGCCATGATTGAATAATGGAGAAGACTTGATGGGTCGTGTGGTCTAATTTGCCTTCAATGATTTATGAAATTATGAACTAATCACACTGCTGCCATCCCTTATAGAAAGCAATGTTATTTTTGTTTCTGTATGTTTTGTCTAGGTCATGTGGCCTATTCAGTGCTGTACAGTGTCTATTAACTGAAGGCTTTTTCAGTGGGTAATGTATTAGTGCGAGCTGACAAATGATCCATCTCTCAGACTTTACCTCAAAGTCTCTCGCATGCTAATAACCTTTTTTGCCCTTCCATCTGTTATCCACTGAACTGCAATCATTCTTTCTTTCAGCTTTTGTCTCTTTGTTTTCATACCCACAGACATAGTGGCTAATAACATTGATAGAAATTTCCCTCATTTGCTGCTCAGGATCCATTTGGACATCAGGGGATGAATGATTGAATTATGTAACAACCAACTGTAGAGTTGCTGCCTTTCAGCACCAAGATCCGGCTTCGATCCTGACTATGGGTGTTGTCTGTATGGAGTTTGTACGTTCTCCCCGTCACCTGCGTGGGTTTTCTCCGAGCTCTTCGGTTTTTCCCCACACTCCAAAGACGTACAGGTTTGCAGGTGAATTGACTTGGGGGAAAGGTAAAATTGCCTCTAATGTGTGTCGGGGATGTGTTAATGTGCGGGGATCGCTGGTCGGTGCGGACTCAGTGGTCCGAGGGGCCTGTTTCTGCACTGTATCTCTAAACTAAACTAAACAAACTTAGGAAGCGTCAAAATACTTCACATTCAAAATAATCATTGTTGACACCTGTCTACTGTTGTAATGCAGAAAAATAGCAAACTATTTATTTTTGTTGATGTTGGTTGGTTTGGAGATATACATTGTTAAAGGAAACGAAAAACTGCAGAAGCTGCAGTCTTGCGCATAACACAAATTGATGGAGGAATTCCAAGGTTCAGCCAGCATACGGTCATAATTCATAAGGAATAGGAGTAGAATTAGGTCAGGAGTAGAATCCTGCGCCAGCACTCCCAAGTCCTTTTGCTCCTCCGATTTCTGGACTCTCACTCCATTTAGAGAATAGTCTATGCCTTTATTCATATCAAAATGTATGACTCCACACTTTGCTACACTACATTCCATCTGCCACTTCTCTCCCCATTCTCCCAACCTGTCCAAGTCCTTCTGCAGAGTCCCTGCTTTCTCTACACTACCTGCCCCTCCACCTGTTTTCGTATCATCCGCAAACCTGGCCACAAAGCCTTCAATCCCCTCGTCCAAATCAACAATATACAATGTGAAGAGTAGCCACCCCCGCACCGACCCTTGCTGAACTCCGCTAGTCACTGGCAGCCAACCAGAAAAAGCCCCCTTTATTGCCACTCTTTGTCTTCTGCCATCCTGTCAAACTGCTATCCATGCTAGTGTCTGCCCTTTGATACTGGGGGGCTTTAATGTTCTGAAGCAGCTACGTGAGGCATCTTATCAAAGGCTTTCTGAAAATCTAAGTAAACAACATCTAGTGACTCACCTTTGTCTGTCCTGCTATTTACTTCTTCAAAGAATTCCAACAAATCTGTTAAACCTTCACAAAGCCATGCTGACTTTGGCCTATTTTATCGTGAATTTCTAAGTACTCCGTAACCTCATCCTTTATAATGGAATCTAAAATCATACCAACCACCAAAGTTCCCACTATTCCTCTTTGCTCCTTTTTTTGTGCAGCGGGGTAATATTGGCAATTTTCCAATCATATGGGACCTCTCCTGTCTCTAGTGAATCTTGAAATATCACTGTCAATGCCTCCACAATCTCTAAAGGCACCTCTTTCAGAACCCAAGGGTGCAGTCCATCTGGCACAGGTGACATCCACCTTCAGTCCTTTCAGCTTCCCAAGCACCTTCTCCCTAGTAATAGCCATTCCATTAACTTCCACCCCCTGACTCTCTTGAATTTCAGACACATTTGCTGATGTCTTCCACTGTGATGACTGATGCAAAACAGTTATTCAACTCCTCTGCCATTTCTTTATTCCCCATTATCACTTCTCCTGTATCACTCTCCAACGGTCCAACATCCACTGTTGCCTCTTTCTTGCTCTTTATATAACTGAAGAAACTCTGCTATCCTCTTTTATATTATTGGTCAGCTTACCTTCATATTTCATCTTTTCTATCCGTATTTCCTTTTTCGTTACCGTCTGTTATTCTTGAAAAGCTTCCCAATGCTCTAGCTTCTCACTAATCTTTGCTATGTTATATGCCTTCTATTTTTGTTTTATTATCTGAGGAGGGAATGGACCGACAACATTTTGTGCAGGAGCCTTTTTGAGTGCGTGGAATATAGGGGTATGATGTGTAAGAAGGAACTGCAGATGCTGGTTTAAATCAATGATAGACACAAAAAGCTGGAGTAACTCAGCGTAACGCACGGAAAAACTCCGTACAGACAGCACCCGTAGTGGGGATCGAACCCGGGTCTCCGGCGCTGCAAGCGTGTAAATCTACCGCTGCGCCACCGTGCCGCCCATGCCGTGTTTTGTATTGATTTAATAATTTTGAGCATGTAAGTAAGAAGGCTGATGAAGGCAAGACAATAGACATCGTCTGTATGGATTATGGTAAGTCAATTGACAGGATTACTAAAATCTGTATTGGTAATCGGGGCTGGTTAATTGCATTCAAAATTGGCTTGGTTATTGAGTCATAGTCATACAGCATGGAAACGGGCACTTTGGCTCAATTTTCCCACATTGACCAACATGTTCTATCTGCACTAGTCCCATCTCCTTGTCTTTAGCCCATATCCCCCTAAACCTGGCCTGTGCATGTACTTGTCTAATTATTTAGTCCCTGCCGCAACTATCTCCTCTGGCAGCTCATTCCATACACCCTCCACCGTTTGTGTGAAAACGTTCCTATTAAATCTTTCTCTCTTCACCTGAAACCTATGTCCTCTGGCTCTCAAATCCCCTACTCTGCGCCTCTCATGATTTTCCTCTCATGATTTTATACACCTCTATAAGATCACCTCTCATCCTCCTGCACTCCGAGGAATTGAGTCCCAGCCTGCACAACCTCTCCCTATTGCTGAGATGCTTGAGTCCTGGCAACATCTTCGCAAACCTCTGAACCCTTTGCAACTTGACAACATCGTTCCGATAACATGCTGCCCAGAAATGAATACAATACCCTAAATGTGGTCTCACCAATGACTTATATTTTGAGAAGATTGAGGGGGGATCTAGAAGATTGAGGGGGGATCTTATAGAAACTTACAAAATTCTTAAAGGGTTGGACAGGCTAGATGCAGGAAGATTATTCTCGATGTTGGGGAAGTCCAGAACAAGGGGTCACAGTTTAAGGATAAGGGGGAAATCTTTTAGGACCAAGATGAGAAAACACAGAGAGTGGCGAATCTCTGGAATTCTCTGCCACATAAGGTAGTTGAGGCCAGTTCATTGGCTATATTTAAGAGGGAGTTAGATGTGGCCCTTGTGGCTAAAGGGATCAGGGGGTATGGAGAGAAGGCAGGTACAGGATACTGAGTTGGATGATCAGCCATGATCATATTGAATGGCGGTGCAGGCTCGAAGGGCCGAATGGCCTACTCCTGCACCTATTTTCTATGTTTCTATGTTCTATTACTGCAACATGACCTCCCAACTCTATACTCAATGCCATGACTGATGAAGGCCAATGACCCAAAAGCCTTTCAGACCACCCTATCTACCTGTGTCAGTCACCACCTTCAAGGAACAATGCACCTGCACTCCCAGATCCCTCTACTCTACAACACTCCCCAGAGCCCTGCCATTCACTGTGTAGGTCATGCCCATGTTAGACTTTCCAAAATGCAACAACTCACATTTTTCTATATTAAATTCCATCAACCATTCCTTCGTCCACCTGGCCAACCAATAGCCAATCTTGCTGCAATTTTTAGGAATAACTCAGCGGGACAGGCAGCATCTCTGGTGAGAACAAATGGGCGATGTTTCGGGTCGAGACGCTTCTTCACACTGAGAGTCAGGGGAAAGGGAAATGAGAGACATAGATGGCGATATAGAGAGATATAGAACAAAGAAATAAAAAATATTGAAAAAAAGTTACGATGATTAAGGAAATGGTCCATTGTTAGCTATGGGCTGGGTGAAAATGAGTTATAATGAAACTCACCACAACATCAGCGGAGCTAGTACAATAACTAGGATGGGGGAGGCATGGAGAGGAAGGGTATGGAAGGGTTACTTGAAGTTTGAGAAATTAATATTCATACCGCTGGGGTGTAAGCTGCCCAAGCAAAATATGAGGTGATGGTCCTCCAATTTGTGCTGGGCCTCACTCTGACAGTGGGAATTGGAGGGGGAGTTAAAGTGTTTGGTAACTGGGAGATCAGATTATTTACAACCCAGCAGTATGAATATAGATTTATCTAACTTCAAGCCCCCTTACATCCCCTCTCTCTCCGTCCCTCCCCCACCCTAGCTGTTGTACTGGTTTCACTGGCATCCTGGTGAGTTTCATTGTTTATAACTTGTTTTCACCTCGCCCACAGTCAACAGTAGACAATTTCCTTAATCATCGTTACTTTCTTTGCACATCTTTCATTCAGTTGTGGTATATCTCTCTGTATCGCCATCTATATCTCTCATTTCTCTTTCCCCACAGACTCTCGGTCTGAAAAAGGGTCTCACCCATTCCTTCTCTCCAGAAATACTGCCTGTCCTGCTGAGTTACTCCAGCATTTTGTGTCTATCTTTGGTGTAAACCCGCACCTGCGGTTGCTACTTATACACACCTGCAGTTTTTGACAACCATTTTCTCTATCTGCATTACCTCCCAGTGTTGTGTCATCTGCCTACGTCTCATTAAACCTATGTTCTCTTGTTCTTGATTCCCCCCACGCTGATAAAAGATTTCGTGCATTCACCATATCTGTTGAAAATATCCTGCCAAATGTGTCATTGTCCACAGTGACAGAGGCAATGAGAGTCTGAGTGATAATTAGAATCATGCATCACGGTATATACTATTCATCCTGACCGGTCTATTTCTCCTGCTTGGATGATGTTACCTAATTACCTGTGCCTCCCACCTCCTTCCTTAAGGCTCAGGACTGAGATGAGGAAAATCTTTTTCACCCAGAGAGTTGTGAATCTGTGGAGTTCTCTGCCACAGAAGGCAATGGAGGCCAATTCACTGGATGTTTTCAAGAGAGAGTTAGATATAGCTCTTGGGGCTAACAGAATCAAGGGATATGGGGAGAAAGCAGGAACGGGGTGCTGATTTTGGATGATCAGCCAGTGATCACATTGAATGGCGGCGCTGGTTCAAAGGGCCGAATGGCCTATTCCTGTACCTATTTTCTATATTTCTATGTTTCTATGTTAAAACAGGCGTTTTTGAAATATTTGTCTTCCGCGGTCCATTAACCCAACAAATAATCTACCGAAGCAATGGACGTCGGGAAGAAACAGAATATTCAGAAGTAAGAAATGACTTGCATTAAAATAAAGAACATGATGTGTTTGCCAGTGAATTGAATGGTCAGAGTCCTTGAGCTGCTTTGACCAACGGGGCATACTTGTCAGCAACTGGATGAACATTGCAAAAGACTATGAAGGATTTGAGAAGGTTTCTTTTGAAATACAATATGAAAAGATGAGTAGATTCTGAAACCCATCTGCAGCCCAAGTTGATTTTAAATGCGCTGCCGTTTTATCCCAGAAAGGCCATATGTGCACACCAGATATCCTTGTTCAACATGACTTGATCGCAATGGGTATTCATGTTAATGTAACATTTCCACAGCGCTTTGATGCTTTATTAGATTAAGTATATCAGTGAGATGTGTCAATATTTGAGAGTAAAATAAAGCATAAAGAACATCCCGCAACGCCCTTTAATATTCAAAAGCAAATTTCTGGTGATTTCTACTTAGTGCTGACAATTGTAAACAGACAGAAGCGCTGTCATCTATTTGTTAGAAGATCTCCGAAGAGATGTGATTACCTTTTTTAAACAGATCTGAGCCGCATTGTTGTGAGATGTGATGTGGGTACCAAGTTCCAGGAACTACTCCCATTGTTGATGAAGGAATATCAATATCAACTCTCATGGACTCTATTCCTTGGAGCGCAGGAAGATGAGGAGAGGAATAGATTGTGTCGAGGCACGGAGTCTCTTTTGCACAGAGTCGGGGAATCGGGAACCATAGGAATATAAGTTTAAGGTGAAGGGGTAAAGATTTAATAGGAATCCGAGAGGTCACTTTTTCACACTAAAGGTGGTGGGTGTATGCAACGAGCTACCAGTGGAGATAGTTGAGGAAGGGACTGTCCCAACGTTTTCCTGCCTTCTCCTCATAACCCCTGACATCCGCTGGTAGCTCGTTGCATACACCCACCACCTCTAATCAAGAATCTATCTATCTCTGTCTTAAAAATATGCGTTGACAACCTCCACAGCCTTCTGTGGCAAAGAATTCCACAGATTCAACACCTTCTGACTAAAGAAATTCCTCCTCATCTCCTTCCTAAAGGAGCCTCCTTTAATTCTGAGGATATGACCTCTGGTCCTACACTCTCCCACTAGTGGAAACATTCTCTCCACATCCACTCTATCCAGGCCTTTCCATATTCGGTAAGTTTCAATGAGGGGCCCCCTCATCCTTCTAGAATCCAGCGAGAAGAGGCCCAGTGCCATCAAACACTCATTCTTGTGATCATTCTTGTAAACCTTCTCTGGACCCTCTCTAGTGCCAGCACATCCTTCCTTAGATATGTGGCCCCAAATTGCACACAATACTCCAAATGTGGTCTGACCAGTGCCTTATGGGGCCTCAGCATTACATCCCGGATTTTGCATTCTGCTCCTCTCGAAGTAAATACTCGCATAAATGCCGTATAACCGTTGAGCTTGGATAAAACAAGTTATAAAATTCTGCTACTGGACTCGAGAATTCAGTCTCAAGAAATTGTTTCATCGTAAATTTGGTGATCCTACAAGTACCATCGATGCAGACTGAGGTGGATACTCAACCCCACTTCCTGAAGTCCATCCCCAGGCTACTTCATATAAACCACCGCAACAGATGTGGGTATGCTTGTATTCCAGTTGGTTAGCTTGGCAGATTTCCTTTCGATAAGGATTGAAAAAGAAACAATGAAGAATTCACACCATAAAACCAGGACTTAAATCTTGTTTCTCTCCTCAAAAGGCTGTGGATGCAGGTTTGAGAGACACATACTTTGTAGGAGCAGAATTAGGCCATTCAGCCCATCTGGTCTACTCCGCCATTCATTCATGGCTGATCTATCTTTCTCTCTCAACCCTATTCTCCTGCCTTTGCCCCATAACCCCTGAAATCTTTACTAATCAAGATTCTGTCACTCTCTGCCTTAAATATATCTATTGACTTGGCCTCCACAGTCTTCTGTGGCAATGAATTCCACAGATTCACCACCATCTGATTAAATAAATTCTTTCTCATCTCCTTTCTAAAAGTGCATCCTTTAATTCTGAGGCTATGGCCTCTGGTCCTAGACTCTCTCACTAGTAGAAACATCCTCTCCACATCCGCTCTATCCAGGCCTTTCTCTATTCAGCAGGTTTCATTGAGGTCCGGCCTCATCCTTCAAAACTCCAGCGAGTATCAGCCCAGTGCCTTCACACACTCATCAGATGTCATCATAGGTTCAAAGATTTCAAAGGTTTCAAAGGTCTTTTATTGTCACGTGTACCAATTAACATACAGTGATAATCGTATTTCCATACAGCCATATTAAAAAAAGCACCAAGACACACAACTACATAAAAGCTAACATAAACATCCACCACAGAGGATTCCCCACATTCCTCACTGTGATGGAAGGCAATAAAGTCTAATCTTCTTCCCTCATTTTTCTCCCGCGGTCAAGGCAGGAAACTATCCGCAGCCGGCGATCAAAGTCCCCGCGTCGGGGCGATCGAAGCTCCTGTGTTCTCCAGAGTTCCTGATGAATTATTTCAGCACTTTGTGTCCTTTCGGGTTTCTGTCCCAGGTCTCTATTTAGTAAAAGCAATTGTTATTTGGATGGAGTGTAGAGGTTGGTGGAAGCCTCTGATTGGTCGAACGGACTAGAGGAAGCAGCCGTTACAGGACTAGAGGAAGCAGCTGATTGGCTTGTATCCCGGGTAAGGCTTTATTGTATTCGGTTAAGGGGGAGAATGAGGGCCAGGTCAGTTTACTGTTCTGGATGTCAGATGTGGGAGGTCATGGAGTCTGAGTGCCCTCCAGACGTCCACATCTGCGCCAGGTGCGTCGAGATGGGGCTCCTAAGGGACCGTGTTAGGAACCTGGAACAGCAACTTGATGACCTCTGTCTGCTCAGGGAGAGCGAGGAGGTCATAGATAGGAGTTACAGGGAGGTGGTCACTCCAAGACCACGGGAGACAGAAAACTGGGTCACAGTTAGGAAGGGCAACGGGCAGAGGCAGGGACTGGTGAGTACCCCGGTGGCTGTACACCTTGAAAATAAGTACTCGTGTTTGAGTAAGGGTGGGGGAGACAGCCTACCTGGGGGCAGCGACAGCGGCCGGGCCTCTGGCATAAAGACCGGTCCTGTTGCTCAGAAGGGTAAGGAAAAGAAGAGGAGGGCAATTGTAATAGGGGACTCTATAGTCAGGGGGTCGGATAGGCGATTTGGTGGACGCAGACAAGAGACCCGGATGGTAGTTTGCCTCCCTGGTGCCAGGGTCAGGGATGTGTCTGAACGGGTCCAAGAAATCCTGAAATGGGAGGGAGAGGAGCCTGAAGTTGTGGTACATATAGGTACCAACGACATAGGTAAAAAAAAGAGAAGAGGTCCTGAAAGAAGAATTTAGGGAGTTAGGTAGAGAATTAAGGAGAAGGACTGCAAAGGTAACAATCTCAGGATAACTGCCTGTGCCACGCGACAGTGAGAGTAGGAATGGAGCGAGGTGGAGGATAAATGAGTGGATGAGGGACTGGTGCAGTGGGTATGGATTCAAGTTTCTGGATCATTGGGACCTCTTTTGGGGAAGGTGTGACCTGTACAGAAAGGACGGGTTGCACTTGAACTCGAGGGGGACCAATATCCTGGCGGGGAGATTTGCAAAGGCTACTGGGGAGACTTTAAACTAGTATGGTTGGGGGGAGGGACTCAAATTGGGAAAGCTAGCAGTCAGTGTGTGAGGCAGGAGGCAGAGAATGGTAGCACTCTGACCCAAAATGTAGGGGAGAGAGAAGAAAAAGACAATAAACAGAGAATAAGAGAGGGTGGGTTTCTTAAATGTGTATATTTTAATGCTAGGAGCATTGTAAGAAAGGTGGATGAACTCAGAGCCTGGATTGACACCTGGAAGTATGATGTTGTGGCGATCAGTGAAACATGGTTGCAGGAGGGCTGTGATTGGAAACTAAATATTCCAGGATTTCGTTGCTTCAGGTGTGATAGAATTGGAGGGGTAAGAAGTGGAGGTGTTGCATTGCTTATCAGGGAAGATATTACAGCAGTGCTTAGGCAGGATAGATTAGAGGGCTCGTCTAGGGAGGCTATTTGGGTGGAACTGAGAAATGGGAAAGGGGTAGCAACACTTATAGGGGTGTATTATAGACCGCCAAATGGGGAGCGAGAATTGGAAGAGCAAATATGTAAGGAGATGGCAGATATTAGTAGTAAGCACAAGGTAGTGATTGTGGGAGATTTCAATTTTCCACACATAGACTGGGAAACACATTCTGTAAATGGGCTGGATGGGTTGGAGTTTGTAAAATGTGTGCAGGATAGTTTTTTGCAGCAATACATAGAAGTACCTACTAGAGAAGGGGCGGTGCTGGACCTCCGGTTAGGAAATGAGACGGGTCAGGTGGCAGAGGTATGCGTTGGGGAACAGTTCGGGACCAGTGATCACAATACCATTAGTTTCAATATAATTATGGAGAGGGTCAGAACTGGACCTAGGGTTGAGATTTTTGATTGGAGAAAGGCTAACTTTGAGGAGATGCGAAAGGATTTAAAAGGAGTAAATTGGGACATTTTGTTTTATGGGAAAGATGTGGAAGAGAAATGGAGTAGATTTAAAGGTGACATTTTAAGAGTACAGAATCTTTATGTCCCTGTTCGGTTGAAAGGAAATAGTAAAAATCGGAAAGAGCCATGGTTTTCAAGGGAAATTGGACACGGTTCGGAAAAAGAGGGAGATTTACAATAATTATAGGCAGCATGGAGTAAATGAGGTGCTTGAGGAGTATAAAGAATGTAAAAAGAATCTTAAGAAAGAAATTAGAAAAGCTAAAAGAAGATATGAGGTTGCTTTGGCAAGTAAGGTGAAAGTAAATCCAAAGGGTTTCTACAACTATATTAATAGCAAAAGGATAACGAGGGATAAAATTGGTCCATTAGAGAGTCAGAGTGGACAGCTATCTGCAGAGCCAAAAGAGATGGGGGAGATATTGAACAATTTATTTTCTTCGGTATTCACCAAGGAGAAGGATATTGAATTATGTGAGGTAAGGGAAACAAGTAGAGTAGCTATGGAAACTATGAGATTCAAAGAAAAGGAAGTTCTGACACTTTTGAAAAATATAAAAGTGGATAAGTCTCCAGGTCCTGACAGGATATTCCCAAGGACATTGAGGGAAGTTAGTGTAGAAATAGTAGGGGCTATGACAGAAATATTTCAATTGTCATTAGAAACGGGAATAGTGCCGGAGGATTGGCGTACTGCGCATGTTGTTCCATTGTTTAAAAAGGTTTCTAAGAGTAAACCTAGCAATTATAGACCTGTTAGTTTGACGTCAGTGGTGGGCAAATTAATGTAAAGGATACTTAGAGATAATATATATAAGCATCTGGATAAACAGGGTCTGATTAGGAACAGTCAACATGGATTTGTGCCTGGAAGGTCATGTTTAACTAATCTTCTTGAATTTTTTGAAGAGGTTACTCGGGAAATTGATGAGGGTAAAGCAGTGGATGTTGTCTATATGGACTTCAGTAAGGCCTTTGACAAGGTTCCTCATGGAAGGTTGGTTAAGAAGGTTCAATTGTTGGGTATTAATGATGGAGTAGCAAGATGGATTCAACAGTGGCTGAATGGGAGATGCCAGAGAGTAATGGTGGATGGCTGTTTGTCAGGTTGGAGGCCAGTGACTAGTGGGGTGCCACAGGGATCTGTGTTGGGTCCACTGTTGTTTGTCATGTACATCAATGATCTGGATGATGGTGTGGTAAATTGGATTAGTAAGTATGAAGATGATACTAAGATAGGTGGTGTTGTGGATAATGAAGTAGATTTTCAAAGTCTACAGAGAAATTTAGGCCATTTGGAAGAGTGGGCTGAAAGATGGCAGATGGAGTTTAATGCTGAAAAGTGTGAGGTGCTACATCTTGGCAGGACAAATCAAAATAGGACGTTCATGGTAAATGTCAGTGAGTTGAGGAATGCAGTTGAACAGAGGGATCTGGGAATAACTGTGCACAGTTCCCTGAAAGTGGAATCTCATGTAGATAGGGTGGTAAAGAAAGCTTTTGGTGTGCTGGCCTTTATAAATCAGAGCATTGAGTATAGAAGTTGGGATGTAATGTTAAAATTGTACAAGGCATTGGTGAGGCCAATTCTGGAGTATGGGGTACAATTTTGGTCGCCTAATTATAGGAAGGATGTCAACAAAATAGAGTGAGTACAGAGGAGATTTACTAGAATGTTGCCTGGGTTTCAGCAACTAAGTTACAGAGAAAGGTTGAACAAGTTAGGGCTTTATTCTTTGGAGCGCAGAAGGTTAAGTGGGGACTTGATAGAGGTCTTTAAAATGATGAGAGGGATAGACAGAGTTGACGTGGATAAGCTTTTCCCACTGAGAGTAGGGAAGATTCAAACAAGGGGACATGACTTGAGAATTAAGGGACAGAAGTTTAGGGGTAACATGAGGGGGAACTTCTTTACTCAGAGAGTGGTGGCTGTGTGGAATGAGCTTCCAGTGAAGGTGGTGGAGGCAGGTTCGTTTTTATCATTTAAAAATAAATTGGATAGTTATATGGACGGGAAAGGAATAGAGGGTTATGGTCTGAGCGCAGGTATATGGGACTAGGGGAGAATACGTGTTCGGCACGGACTAGAAGGGTCGAGATGGCCTGTTTCCGTGCTGTAATTGTTATATGGTTATATGGTTATATGGTTGAGTTTAACAAAGATCCTTCTTCTATCATAGATGTGTTCCTCACGTGTCCTCTCTGTGTCTGTAGTTCTGCACTTGCCGCCCCCTTTCCCCAGACACAGCCAGGACATCGTTTTCCTGGTCCTCACCTTTCACCCCACCAGCCTCCACATTCAACACATTATCCGTCACCTCCGAGACACATCTCTGCCCATCTCCATTCCCTTCCTCCTTCTACAGGGACCACTCCCTCCTCAACTCCCTGGTGCACTGATCCCTTCCCACTCACACCACAGCCTCCCCAGGCACTTTCCCACTCAACACAGAGAACACCTGAGCATTTACATTTGAGGCACGAGGAACTGTGGCGACACGGTGGCGCAGCGGTAGAGTTGCTGCCTTGCAAAGCCTGAGACTCGGGTTAGATCCCGACTACGGCTGCTGTCTGTACGGAGTTTGTACGTTCTCCCCATAACCACGGGTGTTTAATCTGAGATCTTAGGCTTTCTCAAAACTCTAAAGGTTTGGTTTGGTGTACGTGTAAATTGTTCCTAGTGTGTATAGGATAGTGTTATTGTGCGGGGATCTTTGGTCGGTATGGACTCGGTGGGCCAAAGGGCCTGTTTCCATGCTGTATCTCTAAACTAAACTGCAGAAGCTGGTTTACCAAAAAAAGACACAAAGTGCTTGACTAACACAGGGGGTCAGGCAGCATCCCACGAGAACATGGATGGGTGACCTTACAACCCTTTTTCAGACCCTGCATCCTTCCTGTATTAGAAAGCAAAATCTGAGGAAGGGTCCCGACCTGAAACATCACCTATCTACTTTCTCCAGTGATGAGCCTGACCCGCTGAGTTACTCCAGCATTTTGTGTATTGTGTTGAGCTTTTACTTTGCTCCTGACTTTCACAGAAAGCCAGAAAATCAGGTTCATGTTTCTTAAAATCTAAAAATAAAGAACTGCAGATGCTGGTTTACAAAAAAAGGGCACAAAGTGGTGGAATAACTTAGTAGGTCAGGCAGCATCTCTGGAGAACATTGATAGGTGAAGAAGGGTCCCGACCCATAATGTCACTTATCCCTGTTCTCCAAAGATGCTGCCTGACCCAATGAATTACTCCAGCACTTTGTGTCCTTGTTTCTCATAAATCTTCTCTTTGCTCTTTCCAGCTTAGTAGCATCTTTCCCATAGCAGGGTGACCAAAACTGAACACTATTCATCAAGCGGCCTCATCATAGCAGCATGGATAGCAGTAACAGCATCGGTCCGAGTCGGCATGGATTTACGAAAGGGAAATCATGCATGACTAATCTTCTGGAATACTTTGGGGATGTTACGAGGAAAATGGACAAGGGAGAGCCAGTGGATGTGGTGTACATGGACTTTCATAAAGCCTTTGCTAAGGTCCCACATAGGAGATTAATGTGCAAAATTACTGCACATGGTATTGGGGATAGGGTACTGACATGGATGGACAATTGGTTGGCGGACAGGAAACAAAGAGTAGGGATAAACGGGCCCCTTTCAGAATGGCAGGCAGTGACTAGGGGGGTAATACAAGGCTCGGTGCTGGGACCACAGCTATTTACAATAATAATAATAATAATAATAATAATAAATTTTATTTAATGGGCGCCTTTCAGACATCTCAAGGACACCTTACATAGTAATCGGAATAAAAACATATAATCGGAATAGAACAGGTAAAAAAAACATCACAGAGACACAAATTAAAAACAGAATTCAATCCAAAAACAGAAAATCAAAAACACAGTGTGAAGAGAGAGCAGCGGCAGCCAAAGCGCGCCAGCGTCCACTCTCTCTTCACGGCAGCCATCTTGGACACAGACCTACAGGACTACAATTAGACAAAAAAATCATCCCCCCACAGTGGATAGCACTGTGGAGGAAGGCACAATGTCCAGTCCCCACCCCATGTTCACCCCAAAGTCAGGCCTATTGAGGCCACCGCAATTGCCTCTACGGAGGCCCGATGTCCCTGGCCGTTCTCACCGGGTGCTCTATACAATATACATTAATGATTTAGATGAAGTGATTAAAAGTAACATTAGCAAATTTGCAGATGTCACAAAGCTAGGTGGCAGGGTGAACTGTGAGGAGGATGCAATGAGGATGCAGGGTGACTTGGACAGGTTGTGTGAGTGGGCTGATGCATGGCAGATGCAGTTTAATGTGGATAAATTTAAGGTTATCCACTTTGGTGGCAGAAACAGGAAGGCAGATTATTATCTGAATGGTGTCAAGTTGGGAAAAGGGGAAGTACAGCGAGATCTGGGGGTCCTTGTTCATCAGTCACTGAAAGTAAACATGCAGGTACAGCAGGCAGAGAAGAAAGCGAATGGCATGTTGGCCTTCATAACAAGGGGAGTATAAGAGCAAAGAGGTCCTTCTGCAGATGTACAGGGCCCCAGTGAGACCACACCTGGAGTATTGTGTGCAGTTTTGGTCTCCAAATTTGAGGATGGACATTCTTGCTATTGAGGGAGTGCAACGTAGGTTCACAAGGTTAATTCCCGGGATGGCAGGACTGTCATATGTTGATAGAATGGAGCGGTTGGGCTTGTATACTCTGGAATTTAGGATGAGAGGGGCTCTTATTGAAACACTAGACCAAGTGGGACCCGTTGGGTCCCATCCCCTCAATGAGCGGTTGCGTTGGGAGGAGGGCAGACTGCGTCATCACACACTTACTAACCACACCCCCCCCCCCACACACACTAACCACCCCCCTTGATATTATATGAATATTATTAATTCACTCCTTTTACCCCATCCCCCGCCCTATCCACTCACGCATAGCCCCCAACTCGCAGGCGTGGCTAGAGAGGGAGGGGGGTAGAGAGAGAGAGAGGGACACAGAGGCACAGAGAAGGCACAGAAGCACAGAGAGGGATACAGAGCGACACAGAGAGGCACAGAGAGGGACACAGAGAAGGGCACAGAGGCACATAGAGGGACACAGAGGGACAGAGGCACTGAGAGGGAGGGGAGCAGAGAGGGTGGGGGAGAGGTGGGAGAGAGGGGGGGAGATAGAGGGGGAGAGAGGGGGCGAGAGGGGGAGTGAGAGAGGAGGAGAGAGAGAGCGGGGGAGAGAGGGGGAGGAGAGAGAGAGGGGGTTGAGAGGGGGAGGGAGAGGGGAGAGTGGCCAGTGGGGTGGGTGGGAGGGGGTGGGCAGAGAGGCCTGCTATTAAGGGTTTGGACATGCTAGAGGCAGGAAACGTTCCCGATGTTGGGAAAGTCCAGAACCAGGGGCCACAGCTTAAGAATGAGCGGTAAGCCATTTAGAACGGAGATGAGGAAAAGCTTTTTCACACAGGGAGTTGTGAATCTGTGGAATTTTCTGCCGCAGAAGGCAGTGGAGGCCAATTCTATGGAGGCTTTCAAGAGAGAGTTAGATAGAGCTCTTAAAGATAGCGGAGTCAAGGGATATGGGGAGAAGGCAGGAACGGGGTACTGATTGTGGATGATCAGCCATAATCATATTGAATGGCGGTGCTGGCTTGAAGGGCCGAATGGCCTGCTCCTGCACCTATTGTCTATTGTCTATTGTGTATCAACATCTTGTACAAATATTCCAAGCGCGGCTCAGCAAAGTTTTGTACAATTCCTGCAAACTGAACTGGTGTCTGGCAAAATAAGAAGGTGTTTAAATAGGAGATCAGTCAATGTGAAAAGACTGAAGCTCCTGCAAGTGATATATATGGACGAAGGTACAGGTGGGTGGACTCAGGGTTAGGAAGATCCCAGAAACATTGGTTAAACATTGGTTGACCTCCCCACCATCGAAGCGATCAACAAGAGTCACTGCCTTAAAAAGAGAGCCAGCATCACCAGAGACCCACAGCAACCTGGCCACACATTCATTTCACCCTTGCCATCGACTAGAAGGTTCAGGAGCCTAAAAACTGTAATGTCCAGGTTCAGGAGCAGCTTCTTTCCTACAGCCATCAGGCTATTAAACACTGTAACCTCCAAATCGACTGAATGGGGAGAATATTTGTGTGGTATTATAGTAAGATTAAACGAGAACTTACCAGTTTGAAGTTTGATCTTGATTTTATGAGGAGTTACGATGAGCGATTACGTGAAGAAGAGCCGTCCGTCTGCGTGCGCGTCAATCTTCAAAGCAGCGGTGTTAAATGACAGATAAAAAGAAGACCTGAGAATAGTAAGATTGAAGAAACTAGAACTTCCATGTGACCTTGATAGTATGAGGGTGGGAGCGGTGGGCACGTAATCGCTCATCGTAACTCCTCATAAAATCAAGATCAATCTTCAAACTGGTAAGTTCTCATTTAATCTTACTATTTTACTTCGGAGTCACATGAGTGACTACGTGAAGATTTCAAAGCTCTGTGATTTTACGCCGGTTACGAATCCAGGCGTCACACACTGAATGGATTGACCATGAATGCGTGTAATCATTAAAGCATTCAGACATTACGTAGTTAAGTAAGGACACTGATGCTTTAAATGAAAGAAAAGTTTTTAAAAACTAGTTTCCCCTCCCAACCTTGGGGGTAAACTAATGGACAGAACTTAAAATAGTATGTGCAAACACCCCCAGTCCGGTAATACGTTTGTTATAAAACCGGTGGACCGTTATTTCATTCGTCCATCCTGCAGCCACTAGGATGTTGTCAAGAGGCACGTCCATTGCTCTTGCTGCCGACGTAGATGCAGCCCTGGTGGAGTGAGATTTAACCATATGAACGTTCACTCTGTTACCGCCATTACCCCTTTGACCATCTGGAGATGGTTTGTGTTGACACCTTCTGGTCTGTTCTGAGCCTCTGTGGTTCTCCGTAACTCTCAGATAGTGGTGTTACTATGTTACCACACACACAACCGTAGGTCCTCTGGATATGCCAAGACTGGGTCTCCATCCCTGGCATTCCTGGCCTGCTATGTTTATATCAGGTTCCTGATTACGAATGTTATGTTGTTCATATTGGTGGTCATGTGGTCCAACCGTAGCTTTTGCAGTGTCTGGACTCTTTGTCAGCATACCACCTTCAGGGTTAGTTATAGGCGGTCCCCACTGTCAAAGTAGGGTTAGTACCACGCTCACATCCCATGTGTCCGTGTACCTTGGTCTTAGAGGTATTAGATTGTAAATTCTCTTCATGAATTTTGTTGTAAAGGGGTGCGTTCCTATCGACCCGTGCCCTGCTTGCAGCATCAGATAGGAGGAAAGAGCGCCTCTGGCACTATTGATTGCACTATAACTTTGTTTATAGTTATAGTACAGAGTTGATAGGAAACTCCAAGACATCTGTTATCCGAACTGTGTTGTATTTGTTCGGACATTCCTATGCCTTGAAATGGCCTCCTCAGAATCTGCAGACCAACAAGTTAATATGTTCGTGTAGTAGATGATTACTCCCTGTAACTGAGTTCACTAGGAGGTCCCTGCTCTTGGGTACAGCCATAACTGGCTGGACTACAGTTCCCAAATTTTTTTGGGGACCAGCCTTGAGTAGGCCAATCTGGCACTACCAATATGCCTGTGGCTTAGTCTTGCTTGATTTTGGTCAAGCATCGTTTTGTGAGACAAATTTGCGGAAAGCATACATAAACATTCCTCCCCAATTGAGGGAGAAAGCATCCACTTCCTTTGTTCCTGGATCCTGCTTGCAGGACACATATCTGGGTAACTGATGGTTTAGTCTAGATGCAAATAGATCAAAATCTGGTATGCCAAATCGTGTAGTTATTTCGTTAAATACTGCCTGATTCAACATCCATTCTGTGTTGTAATTAAACATCCGTGATCCAGCATCTGTCACCGTGTTATATCTACCTTGTAGATTTCCCAAATATTCCTCTTGATACACCAGTGCCAAATGAGGTTCGACAATCTATCGTAAGATACAGATTTTACACCACCCTTGTTAGTGGATATGTGCCACCGCAGTGGTGTTATCAATCTGAATTTGAACAAGCACCAGTTGCATATCGCTACAGAGAACCTTGAGTCCATATTGTGCCCCCAACAATTCTGGGAAATTGATTCCATGTGTTGGGGAATTACAGACTCCTGCTCATTCCATCTGCCCCCACAGCTTTAGACTGTTTGTGGCTCCCCATCCTTAGCCGCTTGCATAGGTCTGAAGAACCCTCGATGGCTTTCAAGCAAATTTACTTTAAGCTTTCTCACGTTCGTTATCCACCGTAGTTATTCAACAATGGCCTCTGCTGGCAATCCATAGTTTTGCCAATTTTACCTGCATGGAATCTGAGTGTTCGTTCCTTTGCTCACTGTAATTCTGGTAATGCAAAGGCCCGTATGTACTGCTGGAAATGCGGCTACTATTTGCCAATTACACTCGCTGTTTGCCTGATAGATGGCTGGTATTTGACTATCAGGTCATAGCAGGCTTGATTAATATTGTCGTTTGCCCCTAGGCAAAGTCACCAACATATTTACTGTTTTTGATAGTAAATTCTAGGTAATCAATTACCCTTGTAGGTGTCAATTTTGATCTAACTGGATGGATGAGGTAACCAATTCTATCAAACAGGGTTTTGGTTTGCGTTGACTGATGCTTCTGCCAATTCTTGGTGACTCCAAAATGAAATTGTCCAAATATGCCATTACTGTGTGTTTCTGAGACCTTTGTAGACCCAGAATTGGTTTCCGTAGTTTTGTCAATAGTCTAGGAGCTGATGTCAACCCATTTGGCAGATCCATACCATCCAGTTAAACTTCAAATATCTCCTGTTCTTAGTGAATAGACACCGAATAGTATGCATCTTTGAGGTCGATGCATGCCATGTGACCATTTTATAGGAAGCTCCTATAAAACAGTAGTTAGACCGTAAAAAAATTACTGTTTCTAAAAGTCTATACTGCACAAATGAGTTAAACCTGGATGAAGTGACATCCTCCATCTGTCACATGTCCTGAATGGCAATCCTGCCCAAAATTACTGGGCCTGCCTCGAAGACAATTCCAGTCCGAGTTCCAAGTCTGCTTGGAACCTGTGTATGTTGTGCAGTAAAAGTATCACGTTATTATCTGTTTTTTTTTAAAAACCTGTTCTGAAATTTCATGTTATTGTCATTTTGAACAAGAACACAAGAGTAAATTACCAACATGTAACTGGTCCACAATCCCTAGTTTCAGTAAACCCAGACTCACCTACCTCCATGGCTTCCGGTGGTCTTGTGGTAAGCCCAAAGGCCCCTGATGCGGATTCCTTTTCTCTCCTTGATTGGGAGTAGGACTGGTAAGGAGTGTGGATTCCATGTTTCTCCTGACCTCTGCTTGGGTCTGGTCTGAAAACCTCATCATACTGAGCCTGCCTTGTAGGACAATTCTGGCCATTATTTTGAGTCTGCCTTGAAAGACGACTCTGATCGTATTTCCGTGCCCAGCTTTCAAGCTACCACCGGATTCAGTGAACCGCTTTCCCCCTATGGAGGTGTGGGGTGTGTTGTCGCCTATGCGGATATTCTGCCAACTGCTGGCTCTTGAGGCCATATGCATGCTTCAGTATGTTCATACTTTAAATTCGAGATCAGTTACCTACTGATCATTCACACTCCCCTCTACTGAGAGTGAGGTTCGTAGGCAGCCCTGAAAACAGGTGCTGCCGCAGGCCCCTGAGGATACCTGTGCTGACATGGCCCTTCCAGTGGACCTAAATGAGATTCTAGCTTTGGTCAGACTGAAATGGACCATGAATGCTCCTCTCCTCAGAGCAGGAGACATTTGTGCAGCCCTGAAAACAGGTGCTGCTGCCTGCGGGTTCTCCATAATACCCGGGCTGTCAAGAGCTAGATTCCATCCAGGGAAGCACCCAGTGGAACCTGGATGATTGCAGAATCACTTATTTTCTGTTTGTTTGTATGGAAGCTTATTATTCCTTTTATGTAAAGCATTTTGGTGTTGACTTAAACAGTGCAATATAAGTAAAACGTACTTACTTACTTCCTTTCTTCTGCTTGTCCCTGGGAAGGTTTCTTCCACTTGTAGTTCCCCCTCCAATGGGGAAGACATTGGGCTGCCCCATGTGCGAGGCTCCCGGCATCGGCACTGCTGTAGGCCGTGCTGATACTGCTCCCTCCTTTGGAGCAGATCATTGTTGGAGCAACTTCTCCATAAGTTGCTCCATGTGGGAGAAGTCGTCCTCAGACGCTCTCCGTTGAGGGAGGGTATCCCTCTTCCCCGGACTCATCTGAGTCAACGGGTTCGTTTAGACTTGCGGGTGGCATTACGTCCCGCAGGACAACCATGGAGCTCCTGCTCCCGCGCAAAGTCTCCTGCCGATTCTGCTGTCGGCGCTAATGTCGGGAACAAGACCGTCGCCCGCTATTTGGAAAGCTGTGGTCTTCGGCAGCCGACATCCCCGCGGGCCGTCTCCTCGACATCTGGGCTCTGAAAAAAAACTTCAAGCCCAAAAGAACGCAGGTAAGTGATTCAACTTTCCTTACCTGCTCATCCCGACAGCCTGGGAGGACTCAGTGCCTGCCAGTCCGTCGTGCATGTTGCGTTCAGACGTAATGACGCGCACGCAGACGGACGGCTCTTCTTCACGTAGTCACTCACGTGACTCCGAAGTAAAATTGTATATTTTTCTTGCTTTCTATATAATATACAGATTTTTTTGTTGTTGTTTATTATGGGTTTTATAGGGTACTATGTTTACATTTATGTGTGGCCAGACATAGTCGGAACTCCATCTTCAAGTTTGCCGATGACATCACCATTGTTGGAAGAATTACAGACGGTGATGAGTCAGAGTACAGATGTGAGTTCGACTGACTGACCAAATGGTGCCAGCACAACAACCTGGCTCTCAGTATCAGTAAAACCAATGAACTGATTGAGAACTTTAGAAGAGGAAGGATGAAGAACCACAATCCTGTCTACAACAAAGGGACGATGGTGGAGAGAGTCAAAAGCTTCAAATTCCTGGGCGTGCATATTTCCGAAGATCTTTCCGGGACCCAACACCCTAATGCAATTATAAAGAAAGCACATCAGCTCCTCTACTTCCTGAGAAGATTGCGGAGATTTAATATGTCAGAGGGGATTCTCTCAAACTTCTACAGGAGTACAGTAGAGAGCATATTGACTGGTTGCATCACAGCCTGGTTCAGCAACTTGAATGCCCAGGAGTGAAGAAGACTGCAAAAAGTTGTGACCATTGCCCAGTCCATCAGGGATTCTGACCTCCCCATCATCGAAGGGATTTACAGGAGTCGCTGCCTCAAAAAGACAGCCAGCATCATCAGAGATCCACACTACGCTGGCCACACATTCATTTCCCCCATGCCATCATGAAGAAGGTACAGGAGCCTGGAAACTGTAAAGTCCAGGTTCAGGAACAGCTGCTTCCCTACAACCATCAGGCTATTAAACACTACAACCTCCAAATAGGCTCTGAACTATAGGCTTTGGGACATTATTTTTGCACTATTATAGTCTATTTATTTGTCGTTTAAAAAAAATATATATACTGAGGTTTTTGTTGTTGTTTATTATGCGTTTTATAGAGTGCTATATTTACATGTCTAGATGCAAAATGCTAGAGTAACTCAGCGGGTCAGGCAGCATCTCTGGAGAAAAGGAATAGGTGACATTTCGGGTCAAAGGTTCAAAGGTCTTTTATTGTCACATGTACCAATTAATGTACAATGATATTCATATTACCATACAGCCTTACTGAAAAAACTACATACAATTTAACATAAACATTCACCATAGTGTGTTCCTCATCCCTTCATCAGCATTAACCCGATCTCGACTCTAAACGTCACCTATTCCTTTTTTCCAGTGATACTGCCTGACCTTCTGAGTTACTCCACCATTTTGTGTCTATCTTCGGTGTTAAACCAACATCTCCAGTTCTTTATTACACATGTTTACATGTCAATGGTGCTGTTGCAAGTAAAAATATCATGGTTCCGCTTTGGGATGTATGATAATAAAACACTCTTGCTCTTCACATGCACAAGTTCACAAGTTATAGGAGTAGAATTAGGCCATTCAGTCCATCGAGTCTACTCCGCCATTCAATCATGGCTGATCTCTGCCCCATAATCCTATTTTCCTGCCTTCTCCCCATAACTCTTGACACCCATCCTATTAAAAGAATTTGCCTATCTCTGCCTTGAAAATATCCATTGACGGCCTCCGCAGCCCTCTGTGGCAATGAGTTCCACAGATTAACTACCCTCTGACTAAAGAAGTTCCTCCTCACCTCCTTTCTAAGCACGTCCTTAAAGAGCGTCCTTTAATTCTGAGGCTATGACCTCATGTCCTAGACTCTCCCACCCGTCCTTTAATTCTGAGGCTATGACCTCATGTCCTAGACTCTCCCACCAGCGGAAACATCCTCTCACATCCACTCAATCTATGCCTTTTATTATTCTCCAAGTTTCAATGAGGTCCCCCCTCAACCTTCTAAACTCTAGCTCATCATATGGTAACCCACTCATTCCTGGAATAATTCTTGTAAATCTCCTCTGGACCCTCTCCAGAAGCAGCACATCCTCCCTCAGATATGGTGCCCAAATTTGTTCACAGTACTCCAAATGCAGCCCGACCTCACCATTAGATCTAATGTTTAAGAAGGAACTGCAGATGCTGTAAAATCGAAGGTAGACAAAAATGTTGGAGAAACTCAGCGGGTGAGGCAGCATCTATCGAGCGAAGGAAATAGGCGACGTTTCGGGCCGAAACATTGCCTATTTCTTTCGCTCCATAGATGCTGCTTCACCCGCTGAGTTTCTCCAGCATTTTTGTCTACCTCAGCATTAGATCTCTGTTTTTGTATTCCAGTCCTCTTGGTATAAATGCGAGCATTGAATTTGCCTTCCCTACTACCGATTAGAATTGCAAAGTAACTTTTTTGGGAGTCCTGCACCAGCGCTCCCAAGTCCCTTTGCACTTCCAAGAAGAGTAAGGTGACGTGCCTCAATGACTATCGACCAGTGGCACTAACGCCGGTGGTGATGAAGTGCTTTGAGAGGTTGATCATGGAGCAAATCAACTCCTACCTCAACAAAAACCTGGACCCACTGCAGTTTGCTTACCGCCACAACAGATCAACGGTGGATGCGATCTCGCTGGCCCTCCACTCCGCTCTGGACCACTTGGACAACAGAAACTCATATTTCAGGCTGTTATTCATCGATTACAGCTCGGCATTTAACACAATCATCCCCTCCAAGCTGGTTACCAAACTCGCAGAACTGGGTCTCTGCGCATCCCTCTGCAATTGAATCCTCATTCACAGACCACAGTCTGTTCGTATTGGTGGAAATGTGTCAGCCTCGATAACAATCAGCACGGGAGCACCTCAAGGCAGCGTGCTCAGCCCCCTACTGTATTTACTCTATACCCATGACTGCGTAGCCGGTCACAGTGCGAACTCCATCATCAAGTTCGCTGATGACACCACTGTTGTGGGACGTATTACTGATGGGGATGAGTCAGAGTATAGAAGAGAGATCGAGCAACTGTCCATATGGTGCCAGCACAATAACCTGGCCCTCAACACCAGCAAAACCAAGGAACTGATTGTGGACTTTGGAAAGAGTAGGATGGGGACCCACAGTCCCGATGGTTGAAAGGGTCAAGAGCTTCAAATTCCTGGGCGTGCACATCACTGAAGATCTTTCCTGGTCCGAGAACACTAATGCAATTATCAAGAAAGCACATCAGCGCCTCTACTTCCTGAGAAGATTACGGAGAGTCGGTTTGTCAAGGAGGATTCTCTCTAACTTCTACAGGTGCACAGTAGAGAGCATGCTGACCGGTTGCATCGTGGCTTGGTTCGGCAAATTGAGCGTCCTGGAGAGCAAAAAACTACAAAAAGTAGTAAACACTGCCCAGTCCATCATCGGCTCTGACCTTCCTTCCATCAAGGGGATTTATCGCAGTCGCTGCCTTAAAAAGGCTGGCAGTATCATCAAAGACCCACACCATCCTGGCCACACACTCATCTCCCTGCTACCTTCAGGCAAGACTGCAGAAACCAAATTTCGTTTGAACTTCATGTGAGGTTCAAATGACAAATAAACGGTATTGTATTGTATTGTATTGTATCTGTTATTTGCACTTTATCAGTCTATTTATTCATGTGTGTATATATTTATACAATGGTATATGGATACACTGATCTGTTTTGTAGTAAATGCCTACTATGTTCTGTGTGCTGAAGCAAAGCACGAATTTCATTGTCCTATCAGGAACACGTGAGAATAAACTCACTTGAACTTGAACTTGAACTTGAACTTGAATTTCTGAATTCTCTCTCCGTTTAGAAAATGCAGTAGGATCCCGCTTACCACCGAGGAGCTTGTTCTATATGAGGGGGGGGGGGGGGGTGAATTCAGGCTTGCAGCCATTAGAAAAACATGACCTCCCAACAATTAAAGTAAAGTTTTACCGAGGGAACTGACTGAGGTGATCCGGGGAAATCATTACACGTGTTTCAAATGCCACAGAGCTACCCATGAAAAAAGGAGTTTCAGCTAAAACATTTTCACCCAAAGGGCAAAAGTAGTTCATTTAACAGAGAAAGCCACTGAGACTGGCAGTACAAAGGAGTTTGGAGACAATTAAATATATTTCTACAGAAGGTCGACATGTAGGCCTGTCTGAGCCCTGATTTTTGACAGATTACCAAGCTACACAGGGCACCTTATTGCTTCTAAGTCCTACTGAATGGAATGTGTTGCAGCCCTTTGTTATTCATCATTTTGTCTCGTGCCTTGTGCTCACAAACCCTCAGGTTAAAAATGTCCACTTATTATATCAGCACATCTGCAGCTGTTCCTGTCAAATTCCCCAACCTGATGACTGATAATAATAACTTTCATTGGAATTTCTAACCTTTCTGTATGCCACATCGCTCGGTGCGTTTGGTTTGCAAAGGAAATCACTTACGGTGGCATTTTGCTGACAAGCGTTCTGATCTTAAGCACTCTTTTACTGAATCCACCGGGCGTTACTGGACAATCGAACCTTGATTACCTCTGGGGGAATTTCAGGTTAGTGAGCTGTGAATGCCTAAAGATTCTTTGCACATTGAAGTTGAAGCTGGCAAACTAATGGGGCGGACTTGTAAACCAGGACACCGTGTCCCACAAATTTGACTGAGTTTTTTGAAGAAGTGACAAAAAAGGATTGAATAGAGCAAGGCAATAGTTTAGTTTAATTTAGTTTAGAGATACAGCACGGAAGATAGAGAGAGAGTTTGATTCCAGAACAAGGGGTCACAGTTTAAGGATAAAGGGGAAATCTTTTAAGACTGAGATGAGAAAAACATTTTTTACACAGAGAGTGGTGAATCTCTGGAATTCTCTGCCACAGAATGTAGTTGAGGCCAGTTCATTGGCTATATTTAAGAGGGAGTTAGATGTGGCCCTTGTGGCTAATGGGATCAGGGGGTATGGAGAGAAGGCAGGTACATAATACTGAGTTGGATGATCAGCCATGATCATATTGAATGGCAGTGCAGGCTCGTTGGGCTGAGTGGCCTACTCCTGCACCTAATTTCTATGTTTCTATATTTCTATGAATCAGGCCCTTCAGCCCACCTAGTCCGCACCGACCAGCGACTCACGCATATTAACACCATCCTACACAAACTAGGGACAATTTACACATACACCAAGCCAATTAATCTACAAACCTGTACATTTTTGTAGTGTGAGAGTGTGCCCAATGGAAGTGGGGAGAAGAAGGAATAACCAGGGTGGGATGTGTCTGGAGAGAGGACAGTTGAGTGTGATCTGCTGGATGGCTCCTGAGTATTGTTGGGCTAACTAGCCTTCTTCCAAGCTGGAAGCATTCAGTGATTCTACAGTAAATTGGTCCCAAAGCACTACACGGAAAGAGAGATCTATCTGCAGAAATAACGGAAGGTAGGAAATATAAGGAAAAATACTTGAACTAGACCCCCTTCACAATGGGGGAGTTTAGTTTAGTTTAGTCTAGTTTAGTTTAGAGATACAGCACGGAAACAGGCCCTTCAGCCCACCGAGTCCACACTGACCAGCGATTCCCGCACACTAACACTATCATACACACACTAGGGACATTTATACCAAGCCAATTAATCTGTACGTCTTGGGGAGTGGGAGGAAACCGAAGATCTCAGAGAAAACCCACGCGGCCATGGGAAGAACGTACAAACTCTGTACAGACAGCACCCGTAGTCGGAATCGAACCTGGATCTCTGGTGCTGTAAGCGCTGTAAGGCAGCGACTCTACCACTGCGTAACCGTGCTGCCCAGTCGTTGACTTGCATGGCCTTGGACAAGATCCTGCTTGGTAGGGTGGTCTGGAAGATTAAATCACCTGGGATCCAGAGTGATTCATTCAGCCAGTTGAATACACAATCCTTGAAACAGGAACTGCAGGTGCTGCTTTACAAAAATAGACACAAACTGACAGACCAGGCCCAGTGGTGTGAAGCAGTCTGAAGAAGGTTCCCTACTCAAAACGTTACCCATCCTTTCTCTCCAGTGATGCTGCCTGTCCCGCTAAACACTTTGTGTCTACCAGCGGTGTGAACATTATTTCTTAAATTCCAATGACACCTGCATTTCTTTCTCCCCCTCCCCCACCCTAGACGTTCTGCTAGTGGACTCTACCCTTCCTGTGGTCATCTGTTGCCGGACCTGTTTTTTCCTGGCCTTCTCCATCTGTCAGTTTGAAGAAGACTTCTGACCCAAGACGTCACCCATTCCTTTCCTCTAGAGATTTTGCCTTACCGGCTGAGTTACTCCAGCATTTTGTGTATATCTTCGGTCTAAACCAACACCTCCATTTCCTTCCCAAGCATCTCTGGAGAATATGGGTAGGGGATGTGTTGTGCCAGGACCCTTCATTGTCACATCACTAATCCATGGTCTCCACAGATGCTACCTGGTCTGCTGAGTTACTCCAGCACTTTGTATCTTTTTTCTAATACGAATTTTGTTTGAGAGAAAGAGTCAGAAATTTGGAGTGGAGGGCCATTTTCCAGATTGTATGCTTGTGACAAGTGATTTTCAGGCTGGGATCAATGCTCTTTGCAGCTTTATTAAGGTCAGACCAACTTCAAATGTCAAGTTATGATACACAAGCACTTGCACAATGGTGTTTTTGTAGACTGAACCATCACTGATGTATACATGTGGGCTTACACTAAACATCCTGCTTTGAGACACTGCCGATGGCCTACATTAACTCCATCCTCCCAGCCAGCCTTGATCAATTTGTCCAGCCTTTGTCACCTATTTCACCCATCCCCAAATCAACTCCCCACAAGTGTACCCATCCATCTCAAAAATGGTCACAAAATGCTGGAGTAACTCAGTGGGACATGCAGCGTCTCTTATTGCTATTGAGGGAGTGTAGCATAGGTATACCAGGTTAATTCCCAGGATGGCAGGACTGACATATGATAGACAATAAACAATAGACAATGTACAATAGGTGCAGAAGCAGGCCATTCGATCCATTTTTTCATTGAAGGGCCGAATGGCCTACTTCTGCACCTATTGCATATAGTCTATTGTCTATTGTTTATTGTCTAAACTACCCCATTGTGAAGGGGGTCTAATTCAAGCATTCCACCTCTTTGCTTCGGCTTCGCTGGAATTTAGAAGGATGAGAGGTTATCTTATCGAAACATATAATCTTTTCAAGGGATTGGACAGGCTAGATGCAGGAAAAATGTTCCCGATGTTGCGGGAGTCCAGAACCAGTGGTCACAGTTTAAGAATATGGGGTAGGCCATTTAGGACTGAGATGAGGAAGAAAAAAATGACCCACACAGTTGTGAATCTGTGGAATTCTCTGCCACAGAAGGCAGTGGAGGCCAATTCACTGGATGTTTTCAAGAGGGAGTTAGATTTAGCTCTTCTGAGGCCCCCTTGGTCATGGCTGACCATGGGTGTATTTAGGGTGCTATTCCCTATATGGAGGACGCCTGTGCGTGACTTTGTTTAACGTGGGGAGACTGGTGCACAAACAGCCACCTCACGGTCCTTGACAGATCTGGGTCAGGATCCAGTGGCATGGAATCCAAGACGACCAGAGACCCTTTTCTGCTGCTTTAGCCTTTATCCGCCTTCCCAGCTGTTGTGATGCTCCACTGAGATCAGCCATCATCCTCCGCCTGTTCCATCGTTAAGGTCTTGGTTGGATTGATCTTAGTCAAATGCCTCCCCCTCGACCTTATCGCCGTGGGTGGCCCTACCAGGAGCATAGCTCCAGACGGCATCGCTCTCAGGATCTCAGGAGCACACAAGCTTCCCCACCACGACATGGTGACAATCCACAGAGCTTTTATTAGGGCTAAATCAGTTAAATAAGCAATTAGGGCTAAAGGAATCAAGGAATATGGGGAGAAGCAGGAACGGGGTACTGATTTTAGATGATCAGCCATAATCATATTGAATGATGGTGCTGACTCAAAGGGCGGGATGGCCTACTCATGCATCTATATTTCTATGTTTCTATGAGTGAAGGAAGGGTCAAGACCATTCTTGAGACTGAGAGTCAAGGGAGAGGGAGATTAGTCATATGTAGAAGGGTGTGAGAAAACACCTGATCACAGCAGACGATGATTAAGAAAATTTAGAATGTATTTGGCTGAGGGGAAGTTGACAACATGGCATGCAGTTAAATGTATAAGGAGGACATTGGAACTAGTCAGAGAACTAGGGTGGGGGAGGGACGGAGAGAGAGGGAAAACAAGGGTTAGGAAGTTTGAGAAATCAATATTCATACCTCTCATGCCAGACTTTGCCTCACCCTCACCTCTTTCCCATTTCTCCATTCGATGGGCCACTACTCAAAAGGTTGTCCGTTCATTACTTTCACAGATAACCCATGGAGTTCCTCAAGCACTTAGTCATACAACACAGAAATAGCCCCTTTTGTGTGAAAATATTGCCCCTCAGGATCCATTTAAATCTTTCCCCACTCTAAACCTATGTCTTCGGGTTCTTCATTACACTGGATAAAAGACTGTGCATTTACTCTACCTATGCCTCTCATGATCTTATACACCTCTGTAAAATCGCCCCTCATCCTACTGCACTCCGAGGAATAGATTCCTAGCCTCTCAACCTCTCCCAGTCTGAAGAAGGGTCTCCACCCGAAATATCACCCATTCCTTTTCTCCACAGATGCTGCCTGTCCCGCTGAGTTACTCCAGCTTTTTCTGTCAATCTTCGGTTTACATCGTGTTGATGAGTGGGGATGACTGGTCGGTGCAGACTCGGTGGGCCAAAGGGCCCGTTTCCACGCTATATCTGTAAAACACAAAAAAAAACCTATATCTAAAACCGGATGGTCCATGATAATGAGAGTTTGTAATGATCAACAGAGCAAGACTTGCACATAATCCACTGTGTAATGAGCACTTAGTCGGTATATCATTAGGCCATATGGGCCAGATAAAGTGGCCCTACAAAATCTTGCATTAATTAAAGATTTTATTTTTTAGCAGTATGACAAATAGTGGGAATAACTGAAATGAGAAATGGGCAGAAACTGGCACATTCTGGTCAACGCTAATATAAAAAACTACTGCTCTCTAACCGATCAATACCTATAATTTACCTGACCAAGCGTAACCTTGGCAATAGAATAATTAGTAAATAAGTCTGTTCACAGCGAGGTGATAATTTGCATGGCTATGTCTTCAAAGGACTATCAAGAGCCAGAATGTATAAGGGTGGGGGTAATTAAAAGTGTAAAGATAATTGGAGTCAGAACAATCAACCTGATCCCACTGACCTATTAATGCCAGCAATTTGCATTGACTAAACCTAAGGCAATTACTCAAAACCCTTCAGGTCGCCATTAATATTCATTTGGAGTCATGTAAATTGGGACGGCACGCTAGTGCAAGGGTAGAGTTGCTGTCTTACAACGCCAAGGACACGGGTTCAATCCCGACTATGGGTGCTGTCTGTACGGAGTTTGTACGTTCTCCCCGTGACATGCGCGCGTAGGTTTTCTCCGAGATCTTCGGTTTTGCCCGCAGCCCAGAGACGCACAGGTTTGTAGGTTAATTGGCTTGGTGTAAATGTAAAATTGTCCCTAGTGTGTGTAGGGTAGTATTAATAGAAACACAGAAACGTAGGAAATTGATGCAATCAAAATCAGTACCCTGTTCCTGCTTTCTCCCCCAAATCCCTTGATTCCACTTGTGTGCAGACGTGGCATCGAAGAACGAGAAGCCAAAGCGAAGAAGTGGAAGCCAAATAACCGGATGGAAACTAAGCTGAAAAGCCAAATAACCAAAAGGGTACAACGCTGAAATGCCAAATAACCGAATGGACGCAACGGCAAAAAGCCAAATAATCGAAAGGGCAGGATGCCTAAAAGCCAAATAACTGAAAGGGCACGTCGCTGAAAAGCTAACTCACTGAACGGAAGCAACGCCGAAAAACCAAGTAACAGTCTGGTTCTGGATTCCCCCAACATCAGGAACATTTTTCCTGCATCTGGCCTGTCCAATCCCTTAAGAATGTTATATGTTTCTATAAGGTCCCCTCTCATTCTTCTAAATTCCAGTGGATATAAGCCCAGTCGATCCATTCTTTCATCATATGTCAGTCCCTCCATCCCGGGAATTAACCTGGTGAACCGACGCTGCATTCACGTAGTAGTATGTAGAATGTCCTTACTCAAATTAGGAGACCAAAGCTGCACACAGTAGACCAAAACTGCACGTAATTGTGTGCGGGGATCGCTGGTCAGTGCAGACTCAGTGGGCCGAATGGTCTGTTTCCTCGCTGTATCTCTAAAACAAAACTAAAACTAACTAAGTTACTGGCAACAGGGGTTTTATTTTGCTAGGGCAAGGCACATGCAAATTGGAGGCACAGAACCTCATATTGTATTTCGCTCGGACAGCTTACAATCCAGCGGCATGAAAATCGATTTCTCTAACTTCAAGTAACGCTTGTATTCCCTTTCTCTCCTTCCCTCCCCCACCCTCATCCTCTTGCAAATGTCACCGTTTCACTTTGTTATCACCTCATCCCCAGCCAACATAGACCATTGTGGGCTCCACCTTTGCTGAGTCATCGATGCAGGCTCCGCTTTGTTCTGTACATTCCATTACCTCTAGTTTCCACCCTCCCAGACTCTCAGTCTGATGAAAGGTCTCAACCCAAAATGTCACCTCTTCCTTTTCTCTAGAGATGCTGCCTGACCTGCTGAGTTACTCCAGCATTTATTGAGGCGTGCTTAATCATGTAGTACATGAATAAAACAAATATTCACAGCCTTTTTACAAGATCCCAGGAATGAGTAGGTAAAACCTATGATGAACATTTGTCGGCACTGGGCCTGTACTCGCAAGAGTTTAGAAGAATGAGGAAGGACCTCATTGAAAAATACAGAATAGTGAAGGGCTTGGATATGTGGATGTGGAGAGGATGTTTCCACTCGTGGGAGAGTCTTGGACTAGATCATAGCCTTAGAATTAAAGGGCATTATTATAGGTAGGAGACGAGGAGACGTTGATTTAGTCAGAGGGTGGTGAATCTGTGGTATTCTTTGTCACAGAGGCTGTGGAGGCCGTCCGTGGATATTTTTTAAGGCAGAGATAGATAGATTTTACTTCAGAGTCACATGAGTGACTACGTGAAGACCCCGCCAGTACGCATGCGTGTCATATCGTCTATCGCATTGCGTTACGACTGGCAGGGTGTACGTGATTCACCTGCCAGCAACAGACCTGATGTAAGTTTTTAAAAAACTTTTCAGGCTTAAACCTTCTTGCAGGAACCTCTACTTAGAGGTCCTGCTAAAAGTCCGGGGCAAAGTCGGGACGGAGGGGAGACCCCAGTCACGAATTTCAGGGAACCTCGGTCACGGGCGACGGTGAATTCACCTTTGAGCCGCTGGTGGTAGAACCAGCGGCTTCATATTGGTGGAGAACCCGCTCGGGAGACCGTGGAATACGGGGAGCGGACGGCGGTGCATTCGCCTTTGAGCCGCTGGCAGTAAAACCAGCGGCTTCATATACCCCCCCCCCCCCAAAGCAGGATACCCTCCCCCCCCCCCCAGACTTTGTAAATCGCGGCTATCCCTTATATAGGGACCGCGGGGTATCCCGGCTGCAGTTACTGCGGGGATACCCAGATCGGTGGGGGGGGGGGGGGGGGGGGCAGTCAGGGCAGTCAGCACCGATAGACTGCACCTGGATCGCTATTGATCAGCAGTCTCCGACCTGGCACCTGCACAGTCGGAATCGACAACAGACTGGTGGGAAGGCCAAGCAGAAGTCGGACAAGCTGAAGACTCGGACGAGTCAGGCTGTGAAGACTCACCGCCGGCGGGAGCAACTGTAATTGCATATCCCGCATGGAGCGGTTGATGGAGCAGAAGCTCCAATGTGACATGCTCTGGTATATGGAGTCTAGTCACCATGGGGTCCCAGGACGCCCATGGCAGCACCTTATTGAGGGCTGCATAATGCATCTCCCTCGACAGAGGGGAGCATTAGGATTCACTTCTGGGCTGACTCTGAAGACAGGGGTTTGGCTGAAGATTCAACAAGTGTGCAGGGGGTGCAGGAACAACACTACCAGCAGCAGGAGCTCGACAAGTGGCCGTCGGGTTCAGAAAGGCCACTTCATCACGCAAGGCCTCACATCTTCGACGGCAGCACCCCTATGCACCCACCAGCAAACCACGATGAACTGAAGCTGGTGAAAGCTTGAAGGCCGTACAACCAGGACAAAGGTCTTTTTAGGCCACAGCCCAGAAAGGCCTTCCTGGAAGATGCGCCAACCCCGTACTCGAGCTCCTCTACCTCCCAGGAGCAGGTACAAAATCATGCACACATGTTTGAGGCAGCTCCTGGGTCGCCTTGGATAAGTCCTCCCATTCGGATAAAGGTATGGAACCACATCGATGATGTCTCCTGTCACGGATACGTTGGTAATATTAAACTGGTTTGAATATTTACACTGGTTTGGGATAACATAAGATTATCTGCACACAGGTATGGTTGGAGTTGCCTTTCAAGGCAGGCTCACAAGAATGGGATGTGGACTGATCATTGTCAACAGCCTCAACCCGCATGTGCAGTTTAGACTTTTCTGAATAACTTCCATGTGATCATTTCCGCTCACAGGGTTGAAGATATTTGAAATTTAACTGGATGAGGCAACGATACACTCAGTTGCGTTGCGTTGCAAAATGGGCTAACTCCAGTTTCCAGATTATTTACCAAATCACTACTATCAGTGCTTCAACTGCACAGAGCTAACAAATAAGTGGCATGGCCAATCTAGATGATATTGAACATACTGTATTTTACTAAATTAGCCTTATCAGCAACATAGCTATATTTGAGGAATTGGTTCTCACCCATTCAGTTAAATTTAAATTAAGTTGATACCAACTGAAACTATTGACTATTGGGATACAATCATCCATTTATTTGTCTGGAATCAGCTCTAAGACAAAAAATTAGACCTCTGCTATTTTTAGCTGAAACTATCAAAGTCATAATGATGGACAACTTTGCTCCACTAAAACCTCTTATCCGTAAATCTTCAGTCATTTCCAAACTGATGCTATTGCCCAAAGATGGGAAATCTACTAATACCATCTCTAGTTACGGAGGCAGATGGGATTAGCATGAGTTATCAAGTGTTCAGTCATGGTATCAACTGCCAATGGACACCAGGTGCATTCTGTGCATTAAAGGGTGTGTGGATATGCATAACCTGCATGCACAAGTCCAAGGTGATACACTTTGGTGGTGGTATATGTTAATCACAAAGGTACAATCAAATCAAAGTATCCGGTGATAGTTTACCTAACCGCATTTAGCACTGGTGTATTATTATGCAAAATCAATGACAACACAGAATGAATGAGTGATCACAAAGTATTTAATGACATTGTGGATCGATGGAACACTATTGAGATGCTTGCAACCAGGCTCAATCAACAGTGAACGAGGCATACAGTGGCGAAGGGTGCATTCTCGCTACACTAGGAAGGAATGTTCTTTTATGTCTTCCTCCATTTGGCCTCAATAGATGGGTCTTGCAAAATTCAGCAAGATTCCCGCTTCCGGGTTTTCATAGTGCCTGCCTGGGTTATATACCTATGGCTCCCGCTTAGGTGAAGAATGAGCATAAAACCTTACATAGTTATATCCGGATAAAAAAGATGCTGGTTCAGTTGTGATGATGAAACCATCCTCTGCATGATATAATCAATTCATAGACTTACAGACTCTGAGCGATCGTTCCTGCGGCTAGGGTTGTCAAACCATAAGCATTAGGAGTGCTCACTACAGATTGCAGGGATAGCACCAAATAGCAGCAATCTGCATAGGAGATGGGAAGCATTGTTTATGCTTCCTTACGTTTAACTCGGCACGGATGACTGACACATTAAATTCAGTTTTATGGGATTATAACATTAAGTTAATATTCCATTACTGTGCCTGAAGTACCTCCTAATCATTTGGCTGCTGAGAACATAAACCACTCTGTCCGGTCTCACCCTCTGACATCTAGAATATGAAGGTATCGTCAACTTAAAACCTCCAGGCCTAGGGATGCAGAGATATGGGTTGTTAACATTGTACTACATCACTTCACCGATGGGCACCAGCAACATCCCTGTCCATGCTCATACTCACGTACTAATGATTACGCCATGGCGCTGAGTACAGCGCTATGGGTCCAGTCATTGCAACACTGGATAGGATGATCATATCTGCGGGCTATAATAACATGTTTTGTTTATGATTAGTCAAGCAGATTAGACAGGGACACAAGACCAAACTAGACGTTGCATATCCCATGGACCTTAGGTTGCGTGTGATCACGCATCTACACCAGTATGTCAAGGTTCCCAAGAGCCTTGTAGACTCTGACAGCAATATTGTTAGTTACATAAAATCTTGTTAGAAGGAATCACTACGAACCTTCTCCAGATGGTTATATGGGTCTGGCATATACAGGAGTGTACATTGACATTGAGTCTTATTCCACCAGGACCGCTATACCTCAGCAGCAGGGATGGACCACATCCTAGCGGTTGCAGGATGGTCAAACTATTGATCTGTCCAAATATTCAGAATAAACCTATTGCCAGATCAGGGGTATTGCCAACTCTATGTTAGGTATGGTTCATACTTCCTCCAGGTTGAGGGAGGTTGCTATTGCCACTATTGTTCATTAATAACATCAACATGTCTATATCTATGTCATGTCTGAATGCATTCTTAATGTTCACTCATCATTGGCCTACTGATGCAGTGTATGACGCCTGGACTCGTTTCCACGGCATGAAATCACAGAGCTTTAAAATCTTCACGTATTCACTCACGTGACTCCGAAGTAAAATAGTAAGATTAAATGAGAACTTACCAGTTTGAAGTTTGATCTTTATTTTATGAGGAGTAACGTTGAGGGATTACGTGCCCTCCACGCCCACCCTCGACCATAAAGTTCAACTGGTATCCTAATTTTCTAATCTTACTATGTTCAGTTCATTTACTGTTGTCTGTGATTTCACACCGCTGCTTTGAAGATTGATACGCATGCGTACTGGCGGGGTCTTCACGTAATCCCTCAACGTTACTCCTCATAAAATAAAGATCAGACTTCAAACTGGTAAGTTCTCATTTAATCTTACTATTTTTGATTAGTACACGTGTCAGTGGTTATGGGGAGAAAGCAGGAGAATGAGGTTAGGAGGGAGAGATAGATCAGCCATGATTGAATGGCAGAGTAGACTTGATGGGACAAATGGCCTAATTCTGCTCCTATCACATGTCCTTATGACCTTTTTCCCAGGGTGGAGGATTCTGAATCTAGGCTAAAGGTGAGAGGGGAGAGATTCAACAGGGTCCTCTGGGGCATGTTTTTAATCTACATCTGCAATGAGCTGGCAGAGGAAGCTATGGAAGCAGATACTATAGTAACTTTAAAAGACATTTGGAAAAAACACAGCCACTCAGAGTCATAGAGTCATAGAGTGATACAAAGTGGAAACAGGCTTTCGGGCCAACTTTCCCACACTGGCCAACATGTCCCAGCTACACTAGTCCCACCGGCCTGTGCTTGGTCCATATCCGTCCAAACCAGTATTATCCGTGTACCTGCCCAACTGTTTCCCAAACATTGCGATAGTCCCAGCCTCACACACAGCTTATTTTCTCATCTCCGATGTCTCTTGGGAAACTTACTAAGGATCGGAAGAATTTAGAGGGCCATGCGTTAAATGTCAGCAAATGGGATTCGACCCAAATGCCATCGTCGTCAGCATGGATAAGGTAGGCAGAAGGGCCAGTTTCCATGTTGAATTGCACTATGCCACTATGGCTGAGATCTAAGAACTGAAGGGAAAAAGGTCACAAAGTACCAGAACAACTTAGCTCAGGCACTTTGTGTCTTCTTCTGCAGACCAGCATCTACAGTTCATTGTTTCCACTTGGAAGCAGCGGTACGTTTCCTAAGAGACAGCGGAGATGATAAAAGAAGCTGTTAAAACGCACCCGGTAAGGTAAGGGCTTGTTGGTTTAAACAAATGAAGGGTTTAAGGCACTAGCAGAGCTGCCACTTTTGAATGACCACTGTATGTATGGAGCAAGCTGCCAGATGAGATAGTTGAGGCTGGGACTATCCCAACGTTTGGGAAACAGTTGGGCAGGTACATGGATAATACAGGTTTGGAGGGATATGGACCAGGCACAGGCAGGTGGGACTAGTTTAGCTGGGACATGTTGGCCGGTGTGGGCATGTTGGCTATGACTCATTGGCTCTATGAGTGGCTATGTTTGAGGCTGAAGTGCAGTGTGTGGGTAGTAAGTGCTGATGCTTGGCTGGTGAGGCTTCAGCAATGAGGCTGAACAGAGGCGTAGGGAAGAAGATAATAATATAATAATAATAATAATAATAATAATAATAATATATCTTTTATTGTCATTGCACATCAGTGCAACGAGATTTAGTGTGTAGCTCCACTGATGTACAAGAAAGGTAAATAAATACAATACATAAATAAACAAGCTGAATTGATTGACGTGACCATCTGAGGGAGACTGTCCAAAGGGGGTGGGATGGGGGGGCACTCATTAGGGCCGGTTCAGAGCCGCTATAGCTCTTGGGATGAAACTGTTCCTGAGTCTGGAGGTTCGGGCGTAGAAGGCCTTGTAACGTAAGGCCTGTTAACTTTAAACCAGGCACAGGATAGTTGGGATGGTACAGTTGGGGCAATGTTTGGCTCCTCGTGCAGCCTGTGGGAGATCATGGATGCAGATTGTTTGCTGCTGTTTTGTCCCGTGGTAACCACCAATGTAAGTGACCGACCCTTCAGCCCACCGAGTCCATGCCGACCAGCAATCTCCGCGCATGAACACTATCCTACTCTCAGAACATTGTTTAACATTTATACCAAGCCGTCACGTACCAAGTACCAGGGGGTGCTGTCCTGTGTGGGTATGGCTGCCCAGCCTGCAGCTGTCCATTTTTTCACCTCTTTTTCCTATTATTAGTGAGTTAAAGTGTTTTGTTTTTGGAGGTCTTTTTAATGTGGGGGTTGGGGGGGGGGGGGGGGGGGTGGGGGAGGGCAAAACTGCTTTTCAGGGTCCCTATCTGGTCGGAGAAGCTGCTTAACTCCAAACAGCACCTTCGACCTGTCCTCGCGGCCTATCAGTGGGGCTTCAGTTGAGCGGGCGATACCTTGCCCGGGTCGCCGCGCTGGGATGCTGGGACCGCCAATGAAACATCGATGAGCTGCGGGTCTGTGGAGCAGCCAGCCACGGGCGGCGGCGCTGAACTTTACATCGGGAGCCTGGGATCTCTCGCCGAGATCGCCAGTGGTGGAGCTCCTTCCAGAGCGGCCTGTTGGCTTAGGGAGCCGCGGTTTCCGGTAAGGAATCGGCAGTTCCAGGTATCCCAAGCCGCTGAGAGGATTTCCCGACACCGGAAAACCATCATCCGGCGAGAAGGGCCTGGAACATCGGGCCTCCGTAAAGGCGACTGCGGAAGCCTCAATAGGCCCGACTATGAGTGGACATGGGGATGAGGACTGGACTTTGTGCCTTCCCTCATATTGGGAACCATTGTGGGGGGATGTTTTTATGTTTGAATTTCTTTATTATTGTTATGTTGTATTCTCTTTAATGTGCTGCAATAGCTATCCGCATTTCACTAAACCAATTGGTGTATTTGACAAATAAAGAACCTTTGAGCCTTTGAGCCAATTAACCTACAAACCTGTATGTCTTTGGAGTGTTGGAGGAAACCGAAGATCTCTGAGAAAACCCACGTGGGTCACTGGGTGAACGTACAAACTCCGTACAGACAGCACCCGTAGTCAGGATCAAACCCGAGTTTCTGGCGCTGTAAGCACTGTAAGGCAGCAACTCTACCACTGCCCCACCTAACTAAAGTAAACAAATGTAACTGCACTGAGATCTTGCAAACAGACCAGAAGTCAGAATTGAACCTGGTACACTGGAACTCGGAAGCAGCATTTCGACCAGCTGCAGCACCATTGCAGCTAAATTGTGTCACTGCGCATTAGCAGTCATAGTCATAGACAGATACAGCATAGGAAACAGGCCCTTTTGCCCATTGTGTGTGTACAGACTATCGACAACCACTTACACGAATCCTACACAAACCTACCCAACCTTCCTATCTCCATACTGTCATCGATTGCCCCAGATTCTACCACTCCCACACGTCTTTAGGATGTGTGGGGAAACCGTTGCACTCAGAGAAAACTCACATGATCACAGGGAGAACCTCCAGACAGGCAACACCCTAGGTCATGAATGGACCCAGGTTCAGTTTAGTTAAGTTTAGAGATATAGCATTGGAAACAGGCCCTTCAGCTCACCGAGTCTGCATCGACCATCGATCCCCGTACACTAGCACTATCCGACACCTTTGGGACAATTTACAATTTTACCTGCACAGCGTTGGCATGTGGGAGGAAACCGGAGCACCCGGAGGAAATCCACGCGGTCACAGGGAGAACGTACAAAATACGCACAGACGGCACCCGAGGTCAGGATTGAACCCAGGTCTCTGACACTGTGAGGCAGCTGCTCTACCAGCAGTGCCATTGTGCCACCCTCTCTCTTTGCATTCAACTGATAACTTAGTGCATGGGAGAAAATACCTGACTCATATTTCTGGCCTGAGGTTATTTTTACCTAACTATGACTTCTTAGTTGATTTAAATTCTCCGCCACCCTCTTCGATCTCACAGCATCCTGCATTATGAACCTTGGTCTTTTAATTAAGGCTCACAGTCAAATGGTTGATTCTGAGGGCTTTGAGTCTCCTAATTTAATTTTAAATTTCAATATTATTGTCAGGTCTGATTCGTGATTAAGTGTAAACGTCAAGGATGGCCAAATGTTGGGGCACATGAAAGGGATTTGCAAAGCATACAAATGATCTGCAAAACATACACAATCAGCCCAAGCCTTACTTTGTACATTAGTTGCTGCTATTCTGTATTCAACCGGAATAGGCAGCAATGTCCATAAATTGGAATCGCCCAAGGATATAACATGCGATCAGAAATCTGTAATCTTGGTTGCTGATGGGACTGGCTCTGAAGTCAAAAACTGAGAATTATTTTCATAATTAATTTGGAAATTCTGATATGTAGCTCACTTCAGGTTTCTGCCTTTAATTCAGGTACGTCATCTTCAAAATCTGTTCAGGTCTGCTTTACCTTATACATATTCTAGACTAAGTGGGACCCGCTGGGTCCCATGTTCACACGGGAGGGCTGGTCACCCAACGCAATATTTCACCTCTCTGCCAATTCCAATATTGGTGGCCAGTGGGGGAGAGGGAGAGGGGCTTTCTGGAGCGTTAGTATGGGTGTTGTGGGCCGAAGGGACTGGTTTCCAGAGGCCTAGTGTGGACAGTGTGGGTCAAATGGATTCTTGGGCTGGCAGCTCAGTCATTCAGGGCTGGTGAGCTGGCAGCTCAGTCACTCAGGCCTGGTGGGCTTGCAGCTCAGTCACTCAGGGCTGGCAGCTCAGTCACTCAGGGCTGGCAGCTCAGTCACTCAGGGCTGGTGAGCTGGCAGCGCAGTCACTCAGGGCTGGTGGGCGGGCAGCTGAGTCACTCAGGGCTGGTGAACTGGCAGATCAGTCACTCAGGGCTGGCAGATCAGTCACTCAGGGCTGGTGGGCTGTCAGTTCACTTATGGCTATTTCTTGAAATTCAATTTCAAGCAGAGTGCAGGCCACCAAACTCAATTTCATAGCATTTCAAGCAGAGTGCGTCATCTTCAAAATCTGATCAGGTCTGCTTTACCTTATACATATTCCAGACTAAGTGGGACCTGCTGGGTCCCATGTTCACACGGGAGGGCTGGTCACCCAATGCAATATTTCACCTCTCCACCAATTCCAATATTGGTTGCCAGTGGGGGAGAGGGAGGGGGGCTTTCTGGAGCGTTAGTATGGGTGTTGGGACTGGTTTCCAGAGGCCTAGTATGGACAGTGTGGGTCAAATGGATTCTTGGGCTGGCAGCTCAGTCACTCAGGCCTGGTGGGCTGGTGGCTCAGTCATTCAGGCCTGGTAGGCTGGCAGTTCAGTCACACAGGGCTGGTGGGCTGGCAGCTCCATCACTCATGGCTGGTGGGCTGGCAGCTTAGTCACTCAGGGCTGGTAGGCTGGTAGCTCAGTCACTCATGGCTGGCAGCTCAGTCAGTCATGGCTGGTGGGCTGGCAGCGCAGTCACTCAGGGCTGGTGGGCTGGCAGCTCAGTCACTCATGGCTGGCAGCTCAGTCAGTCATGGCTGGTGGGCTGGCAGCGCAGTCACTCAGGCCTGGTGGGCTGGTGGCTCAGTCATTCAGGCCTGGTAGGCTGGCAGCTCAGTCACACAGGGCTGGTGGGCTGGCAGCTCCGTCACTCAGGGCTGGTGGGCTGGAAGCTCAGTCACTCAGGGCTGGTGGGCTGGCAGCTCAGTCACTCATGGCTGGCAGCTCAGTCAGTCATGGCTGGTGGGCTGGCAGCGCAGTCACTCAGGCCTGGTGGGCTGGCAGCTCAGTCACTCATGGCTGGCAGCTCAGTCAGTCATGGCTGGTGGGCTGGCAGCGCAGTCACTCAGGGCTGGTGGGCTGGCAGCTTAGTCACTCAGGGCTGATAGGCTGGCAGCTCAGTCACTCATGGCTGGCAGCTCAGTCAGTCATGACTGGTGGGCTGGCAGCGCAGTCACTCAGGCCTGGTGGGCTGGCAGCTCAGTCACTCATGGCTGGCAGCTCAGTCAGTCATGGCTGGTGGGCTGGCAGCGCAGTCACTCAGGGCTGGTGGGCTGGCAGCTTAGTCACTCAGGGCTGGTAGGCTGGCAGCTCAGTCACTCATGGCTGGCAGCTCAGTCAGTCATGGCTGGTGGGCTGGCAGCGCAGTCACTCAGGCCTGGTGGGCTGGTGGCTCAGTCATTCAGGCCTGGTAGGCTGGCAGCTCAGTCACACAGGGCTGGTGGGCTGGCAGCTCCGTCACTCAGGGCTGGTGAGCTGGCAGCTCAATCACTCAGGGCTGGTGGGCTGGCAGCTTAGTCACTCAGGGCTGATACGCTGGCAGCTCAGTCACTCATGGCTGGCAGCTCAGTCAGTCATGGCTGGTGGGCTGGCAGCGCAGTCAATCAGGGCTGGTGGGCTGGCAGCTCAGTCACCCAGGGCTGGCAGCGCAGTCACTCAGGGCTGGCAGCTCAGTCACTCAGGGCTGGTGGGCTGTCAGTTCACTTATGGCTATTTCTTGAAATTCAATTTCAAGCAGAGTGCAGGCCACCAAACTCAATTTCATAGCATTTCAAGCAGAGTGCAGGTCACCAAACTCAATCTCATAGCTTTTCAGGCAGAGTGCAGGCCACCAAATTTAATTTCCTAGCATTTCAGGCAGAGTGCAGGCCACCAAGCTCAATTTCCTAGCATTTCAGGCAGAGTGCAGGCCACCAAGCACAATTTCCTAGCATTTCAGGCAGAGTGCAGGGCACCAATCTCAATTTCATAGCATTTCAGGTGGTGTGCAAGCCATCAAACTCAATTTTACTTCGGAGTCACGTGAGTGATTCCGTGAAGAACCCGTTCAGCACGCATGCGCAGCATTACGTCCAGCAGAGCAACTGCGGCACAGCGGGAGTCAGGCGCTCCCGCTATGGAGGTGAAAGAATGGACCGTCAGGTAAGCTGACGTCGGGTTTTTCTTTCACAGGGAGCCTTCTGCTGTCCGGCAGAGAAGAAAGGCTCTGCAACAAACCTGTTCCCCGCTAGACTCCACGGAGGAACGTCCATCTGGGGGGGGGCAGCAACAGAACAGACCTGTCCCCCACTCGACTCCACGGAGGAGCGTTCCATCTAGGGGGGGCAGCATCAAGGCGGTAGGATCGCTTACCCGGCGCTCCGCTATCCCGACACCGTGCCGAGCCCAGCCCTGCTAGCGCCTAAGCAGCGGGCTGGAAGTATCGCCACGGAGGCGTCCGGCCGGTGGCTCCGACTTATCGGACGGGACATCTTTCCACCCGCCCGGGGGGAAAGACAGCTGCCTGAACAGACCTGCCCCCCGCTCGACTCCACGGAGGAGCGTTCCATCTCGCGGGGGCAGCAACAAGGCGGTAGGACCGCTTACCGGGCGGTCCGCTATACCCCGACACCGCGCCGAGCCCAGCCTGCTAGCGCCTGAGCAGCGAGCTGGATGTAAAGCCAAGGAAGAGGCATCCGGCCGGTGGCTCCAACTTATTGGACGGGGACGTCTCTCCACCCAGGCGGGGGAGAGACAGCCGCATAAGCCGCATGGAGCGGCTCTTGGTGCAGGAGCTCCAGCGAGATGCACCCCAGGAGGGGCGCTCTCGCAGAGGGGGGTCAGGCACTCCCTCCACAGTGCCTTGTGCACTGTCCATTGCTTCCTCCTTTCCAGAGAATAGCTTTGATGACCAGGACTGGGCTGGTCAAGAACAGGGGCAATGGTTGAAGATCTCGGGAGTATGCAAGGGGTGCAGGAACAGGAAGAGCTGCTAGGTGTGGTGGACAGCGACGTGGAAACCCCACGTGCAGGAGTCCGACAAAAGCCTGACGTCAGCCATCACATCGTTTTTTCCTCTTTCCATGGACAAATACGGAGATGACCACAACCTTCGTAAACAAGTCATAAGACCTGACATAAAATCCTACATTGCGGGGTTGTGCATACCCCAGCCACTGAGCCAGACCCACTGCTCTTTGGCAAAAACCTCACGAAGCATATGAAGGACATGCAAGAGGTTTTACAAAACTTTCGGCTCATGAGGGCAGGGCCGGGACGAGTAACCAAAAACAGTAATTCCTACGCAGCAGCACCCCATCGCGTCCATCAGTCAACGTCTACCATATGGGACTGATGAAAGCTCGGGGTCCGCATTCTATCACCAAAAGTCTTCTTTAGACCAGGGCCCAGAGCGGACCCCATGGAAAATGTGCCACCCCCCAACGTCACCGCCACGTCAGATGACGTGCAACACTCGTTGGACCGGCAGGAAACAGAAGAATACCCACAACCATGGAGGTAGGTGGGTCTGGTTCCTACCAGTATATAGAGTAATACTAACACATGGGAGTCTATCACGAGTGATCAGTATATACTCAATGGCATTAGTGAATACAAATACAATTCATACTAGAAAAATTGCCACCAGGTCAACCTTCACCCCAGAGGGTATTTTCCCCCTCTCCGTTAAAGAAACAAGAGGGACAAGCAAAACTGGTGAGAATAATTACAAAGTGTATCATGGGAAACATGAACCCTTGCAATTCGTATCAAATATATTCACTAAACCCAAAAAAAGATGGTGGATGTCGCATCATCATTGACTTAACTTCACTAAATATGTTTGTTAAGTATATACATTTCAAAATGGAACCGGTTGTTACTGCCAAACAACTAAATTCCAAAGGATACTTCATGGCAAGCATTCATCTTAAAGATGTTTACTATTTAGTACCATTCACAAGGATCATCGCAGATACCTGAAATTTACCCAATGTGTTCACATCAGCCCAAGAGTGTCACCAAGACACTAAAACCAGCTCTGGCAATATTCAGAAGACAAAAACATATTGTCATGGCATATCTTGATGATATCCTAAATGGTAGGCAAGACCATGAATTTGACTATGTTAGCTGTTCAGCTACCAAACAGTTATTCGAAACCCTGGGGTTGTCTTACATCCAGATCTTACATCCAGATCCAGATAAATCGTTGTATGTATTGATGTAGGGGGCGCTGATCTGGCAGCAGCCATATCAGCAGTGCGTCAGTTTTTTCAACTTTTTTTTATTTTGTAGTATGTTTTAAAGTGTGTATTTAATGTTTCTTTGTGTGTCTTGTGTGGGGGGTGGTGTGGGGGGGTAAGGGGGAAACCGCTTCGGTCGCCTCCTCCATGGAGAGGCGACTTTTTCCAGGTCGCCTCCCTCGTGGCCTAACATCAAGGATTGGCGCGGCCTTTCCCGGAGACGAGCCCGGGGCTTCAGCGGCGGGCGCAGCGTGGACTTTCGGCATGGAGCGGGTGAGCCCTCGCTGGGGGTCGCTGAAGGGGAGCGCTCCGTTTCGCTAGCCCGAGGCAGCCGGCAGCCTGAAGTCGCAGCCTGAAGTCGCAGCCTGAAGCCGCGGTCTGCAGAGCTCCAGCTGGTGCCGCGTCTACAGCCCGGGATCCCTCGTGGGGGACCCGGGGGAAGAAGAAGCCATCACTGCCGGCCCATGGCCAACTTCTACTGCGGGGCCGGCATGGACTTAACATCACCCCTGGAGAGGAGCTTCGACCGCCGGCCCTGCAGTCTACGGTGCTTCTGGCTGCGGTGGAGACTTTAAATCTTGACCGCCAGCCTGCGGCCTACAACAATCTAAAGCCGCGGTCTCCGGTGAAGAAGAGCCGATCCTGGACTGACTCTGGACTCTGGTCCTGTCCACGGGGGAGGAAATGGAGGAGGACTGGCCAAATTTTGTGCCTTCCACCACAGTGATGAATGCTGTGGTGGATGTTTGTGTTACATTTTGTGTGTTCTTTATTATTGTATCGCTGCTGACAACCCAAAATTCCACCAGCCTGGCTGTGTGGTCATTAAAATACAATACAATACAATACAATACAATCTAAGTTGAAGCCATCCACTATCATGGACTACTTGGGCTTCACAATTAATTCAGTCTACGTGACTGTAACATTGCCAAAAGACAACATAGTTGAATTGGCACAATCATGCAACAATTTAATGGTCAACAAACTACCAACTACTCGACAAGTAACAGAGTAATTGTGAAAATGGTAGCAGCATTTACGGCTACATAATTCGGACCTTAGTACCAAAAACGACATACAGGTCATTATGATCATTTCATGAAGTTACCCACTGAAGTAATATCAGAACTACAGTGGTGGGCAAAAAACGTTTGACATAGTTTCAGCCTATTATCATAACTAACCCTACGTCAGTTATCCAAACAGATGCCAGTGCTCAAGACTGGGGAGCAACTAACTCTATATCCAGCACAAGTAGTAGATGGACTAACCCAGAATCATCGTTACCACTTATACTGGGCATTAATTATCTAGAGATGTTGGGTGACATTTATGGTTTAAAAGCATATGCATAAATATGCATCACTTGCATGTACGGTTATAAATAGATAATACTACGGTGGTGGCCTACATTAACCATATGGGCGGCATAAAATCGGTATCATGCGACAAGTTGGTCAACACAATTTGGCAATGGTGTGTCCAAAGACATATTTGGCTATCAGTCACTTACCTGCCAGGTAAGCTAAATACAGTGGCAGACACCAGGTCACGTAAATTTAATGACAACATCGAATGGATGTTAAAACCCCCCCAAAAAAATCCACAAAAGTTATCGAGCAATATGGCACGCCAGATATCGATTTATTTGCATCGAGGCTAAATCACCAGGTTCCTATGTATGTCGCTTGGGAACCAGACCCTGAGGCAGCAGCGGTAGATGCGTTCGCGCTGGATTGGGGAAATTCTTCTTCTATGCATTTCCTCCCTTCTGCCTCTTCAGTTGGGGACTACGCACAATACAAATGGACTCTGCTTCAGGTATTTTGATAGTACCCGACTGGCCTACACAGCCATGGTTCCCAATACTCCATGACATGGTTGTTGAAACTCCGATGGTATTCTCCAGTGACCCAGAGTTGTTAACACCCAGTGTCGGGCACAAGCCACCCGTGCCATGAAAAAATCAAACTCCTGGGTTGCAGATTCTGCACAAACCACTTCTGGGACTGGGATTATCAGAACAAACCGTCGACACCATGTCAGCATCCCTCCGAACATCCACTAAAAAACAGCACTTGTCCAGCATCAAAAAATGGGAGAAGTACTGCTTGGATACAGGGACCACCTACTCAACCGCTACAGTTACCAACGTACTGGAATTCCTGGCGAACCTTCACCACGATGAAGGACTCAGCTACAGAGCCATCAACACAGCTAGAATTGCCCTGCCTGTCTATTTAAAGCCAGCTCCAGGACAACAGGCCATGGGGTCCCACCCGCTGGTGGTCAAACTAATGAAGGGTATTTACAACTCTAACCCCCTAGACCAAGGTACACCCATACATGGGATGTCAGTGTGGTCCTGACATACCTCAGGGGATGGCCACCAGCCAGATCCCTCAACCTGGAACCATCTATGCTCAAAACACTCATGTGACTTGTAGCTGCATAGAGGGTCCAGTCACTACACCTATTGCGACTGGACATCATGCTCACAGCTCCAGACCAGATCTCTGTTGTTATCCAGGGAATGATCAAACAGAGCAGACCAGGAACACCTAATCCAGTCGTGGAATTCCGGGCTTACCCACCAGACACACGGTTATGTGCCATGACCCTATTATCCTACATAGACACAACCAAAATATTCGAGGGAGATGAAAAGCCTTGTGGGTCAGTCATAAAAAACCTTATGGACGGTTGACGAGCCATTTCGAGATGGCTCAAGCAGGAGCTAAAAGCTGCTGGGATAAAAAATAACATGTACAAATTTCATTCCACCAGGGCAGCATCCACGTCGACGGCTAAAAGAATGGACGTGCCTATAAACCACATCCTGGCTACAGCAGGATGGTGGGGGAAAGACCGTTCAGAAATTTTATAATAAGCCGTTGGCAAAACCTGTTTTATTTGCAGGAAAGATTTTACAGACTGCAAATATTTAATTTAAGCCCAGGGGAGCAATTTAATTTCTTAGTTGTTATTGTTAAAAAATACCATTGTGTTTTTCTACAAACAGATTCATTGGTTGGTTACGATAACACACGTCCTCCCTCAAAGACTTCGGCAGTGATGTAGTAATAACTGTTACACGGTTTGAAATCACAGAGCTTTGAAATCTTCACGGAATCACTCACGTGACTCCGAAGTAAAATAGTAAGATTAAACGAGAACTTACCAGTTTGAAGTTTGATCTGTATTGTATGTACGTGCCCTCCGCTCCCACCCTCAATAATATGGGTCAAATTCATAAACTGATGTCTCCTTATCTTTACTATGTTTACTTCAATAACTGTGTCTATCTGTGATTCCACACCGCTGCTTTGAAGTATGCCGTGCATGCGTGCTGAGCGGGTTCTTCACGTAATCCTTCATCGTAACTCCTCATAAAATACAGATCAAACTTCAAACTGGTAGGTTCTCGTTTAATCTTACTATTCTATAGCATTTCAGGCAGAGAGCAGGCCACCAAACTCAATTTCATAGCATTTCAAGCAGAGTGCAGGCCACCAAATTCCATTTCATAGCATTTCAAGCAGAGTGCAGGCCAAAATTGCCAAACAACTCATTGCATTGTCATTAAGGGCTAACAAATCATTTATGGCAATTACATTGCAGACTCACAGTTCAGTTGATTTACAGCTTAGAATCACAGTTGTGGACTCACGATCTTCCAGAATGACTGACTCTCGTCCAGGCATCTGGGGTTTTATAGTCCTGAGGGAAGGTGCATTACCTTCGTCGTGGTGATTGACATTCGAGAGGACCAATCAGCTATCTCAAGATTTTTTAAACATTCATAACTTTTTTATTTTTCATCGATCGGAAAAATCCTTGGGAGGAGGATGATTGTGAGTAAGATGGCCAAAAATCATAGCAATATATGGTAGCGTTTTTTCTAAAATCAATATACAGCATAGACAGGAATTGGTCAAGATGTGGTTATTTATATAGACATATATAATGTACATGCGACATGTAAGTATGTCTATATGTACACACATTGAACATTTTTTCTTGTTTATTATATTGCTTACAGTGTACTTTGTTTATATATTCTGTTTGCTGCTGCAAGTAATAATTCCATTGTTCTTTCTGGGACATATTGCAATAAAACATTCTTGACTCTTGACTTGTCTTTGCAGTGTGGGAGGAAACCAGAGCACTCGGAGAAAACCCACATGGTCACGGGGAGAACGTGCAAACTCCGTACAGACAGCATCCGTAGACAGGAACCAACCCGGGTTTCTGAAGCTGTAAGTCAGCAACTCCACCGCTGCATCACCGTGCTGCCCCAAATATAATCGATCCTCTTCTGGAACACCAGGCAGAGTGTCGCGACGTAGTAGCTTCCAAGTCTCTAGGAGTGGTCGGCCTGGCCAAGTGTAACGCCATTGAGTCTATTCACCGACAATCCATGCAACTGCCGCAGGCTGCGCTCGGTTCACTCCCTCACACGGCTGCTGCAGGGCCTCCTCGGCACAGTGGCGCTGCTGTAGAGTCACTGCCTTACAGCACTTGCAGAGCCGGAGACCCAGGTTCGATCCCGACTACGGGTGCTGTCTGTATGGAGTTTGTACATTCTCCCCATAACCAGCGTGGGTTTTCTCCGAGATCTCCGGTTTCCTCCCACACTACAAATACATACAGGTTTGTAGGTGAATTGGCTTGGTATAAATGTAAATTGTCCCTAATGTGTTTAGGATAGTGTGAGTGTGCGAGGATTGCTGGTCGATGCGGACTCGGTGGTCCGAAGGGGATGTCTCTCTAAACTAAACTAAACCTCCACCGACAACACGACCTGTGACCCGCGATCAGTGGATATTTTTAAGGCAGAGATAGATAGATTCTTGATTAGTACGGGTATCAGCGGTTATGGGGACAAGGCAGGAGAATGGGTTTAGGAGGGAGAGATAGATCAACCATGATTGAATGGCATAGACTTGATGGGCTGAATGGCCTAATTCTGCACCGATTCTTTTTGACCTTATGAAGACAACTCCAGCTGCCGATCTCCACCTCTGTGCTCCCAGGACACTATGTACCACTTACTGATCTGAAACGTTAAGGCACTTCCAAGGGAGAGGAAGATGAGTTTGCGGACAGTTCACAGCCGCCGACTCTCCTCTTCACCTTCCAACATCACCATCTTGGAAATGTTCGTAAGGTAAATTCCATGCATGTCCAGAACCTTCATTGTAAGAGTACCTGGATTGATAATTGCTTTGAGACATTCAGATGGAAGGTAAGTCTACACAATTACACACACTTCTACACAAACTCAGTACCATGCACTTCAATTGAACTAGATGGCATGGTGGCGCAGCGGTAGAGTTGCTGTATTACAGCACCAGAGACTCGGGTTCATTCTGACTACGGGGGTTGTCCGTATGGAGTTTCCTCATTCTCCCTGTGACGGCATGGGTTTTCTCCGGGTTCTCCGCTTTTGTCTCACCCACCAAAGATGTGCAGGTGTGTAGGTTAATTAATTTCTGTAAACTGTCCCTAGTGTGTAGGATAGAACTAGTGTACCTGGTAAGATGGCTGGTCAGCGCGGACTCGGTGGACCGAAGGGCCTGAATCTGACGCTGTAGCTCGATTAAACTAGAAACGAAACTGAATGTTGTAGATTGTACCCACATGCAAGAGCTATTTTATCATGCGTTTACCTCGTGGGGCATGGGAAGAATTTCTATGCTGTTGCTGTGCTGTGCATGTGTGTGTTTTATTCCTTTTTGTAATCTCGATAGAACTCAGGTGGACGCGTCAATGTGATTGCCAAGTTGCCAACGATTTGTCAAAGTCTAATTAATAGACGGAATTTGTTTGAGGTTTGTTAATCAAAAAATGTTGTTTAATCCGAGATTCCAAGAATGGAAATATTTCATCTCGGTGGATGGAAAATCTGAGTAATTACTTGCATCTAGTGCCAATGTATAACTACAGGGGAGACAATTTTATATTGTTGGAAACAGAAAGATATAGAATTATTTAATAGTAACGGCACTGCTCGAGGCTGTCGCTGCAAAAGCAATGAGGTATAGTGGGAATGGATAGTCCATGCAAAATAATTAACTTAACCCTGATGATTAAAGGGGAAAATGGGCTTTGGAAACACCAGGATACAATTTGATTGCATTTACAACATATATAGGATGTGGAATATCGAGTGATAAAGTCACAGTCACACAGCATGGAAACAGGCACATCGGCCCAACATACCTATGCTGACCAAGATGTTCCATCTACTGATCGCACCAGGCTGCCTTTGGGTCATATCCCTCTAAACACAACAATAGTCAATAGACAATAGGTGCAGGAGTAGGTAATTCGGCCCTTCAAGCCAGCACCGCCATTCAATGTGATCATGGCTGATCATCCCCAATCAGTAACCCGTTCCTGCCTTCTCCCCATATCCCCTGACTCCGCTATCTTTAAGAGCCCTATCTAGCTCTCTCTTGAAAGCATCCAGCGAACCGACCTCCACCGCCCTCTGAGGCAGAGAAATGCACAGACTCACCACTCTCTGTGAGAAAAAGTGTTTCCTCGTCTCCGTTCTAAATAGCTTGCCCCTTATTCTTAAACTGTGGGCCCTGGTTCTGGACTCCCCCAACATCAGGAACATGTTTCCTGCCTCTAGCGTGTGCAAACCCTTAACAATCTTTTCCAACTTGCCCACACCGACCAACATGTCCATCTACAGTAGTCCTGTGCCTGTGTTTGGCCCACATCCCTCTAAACCTATAATATCTATGTATGCTCAAATGTCTGAAATGTCAATATAGCACCTGCCTCAACCACCTTCTCTGGCAGTCCGTTCAATATACTCACCAGCCCTTGTGTGAAAATATTGCCCCTCAGGTTACCACTAAATCTTTCCCCTCTCAAATTAAACTTATATCCTGTGGTTCTTGATTCTCGTTCTAACAGTGCAGCACAAGAACATGATGCTCATGCCAAACAAGATTTCATGTTAAACTAATCTTCACTGCCTGCAGTGATCCATATCCCTCCATAGTATACCCATGAGCCCATCTAAAAGCCACTTAAACACCACATCTGTGTCTACCTCCACTATTACAAATCGCCCCAGGGGTGGCGCGGTGGCGCAGTGGTGGAGTTGCTGCCTTACATCGCTAGAGACCCGGGTTTGATCCTGCCCATGGGTGCTGTCTGTTTGGAGTTTGTACGTTCACCCTGTTGATTTTCCACCCTGTTGGCTCCGGTTTCCTCCCACATTCTAAAGACGTACAGGTTTGTAGGATAATTGGCTGCGGTAAAAATTGTAAATTGTCCCTAGAGTGTAGGGTAGTGCTAGTGTATAGGGGTCGGCGCGGGCTCGGTGGGCAGAAGGGCCTGTTTCCGTGCTGTAACTAAAGTATAAAGTCTAACGTAATGTCTAAAGTCTCTCATCTTAAAGCTATATTTAAGAGGGAGTTAGATGTGGCCCTTGTGGCTAAAGGGATCAGGGGGTATGGAGAGAAGGCAGGTACAGGATACTGAGTTGGATGATCAGCCATGATCATATTGAATTGCGGTGCAGGCTCGAAGGGCCGAATGGCCTACTCCTGCACCTAATTTCTATGTTTCTATGTTTCTATGCACTCAATCATAGAGTCATAGAGTGCGGAAACATGCCCTTCGGTCCAACATGCCCCCAGTGGCCAACATGTTCCATCTACACAGTTCCCACTTACCTGTGTTTGGCCCACCATCCCTCTAAACCTGTCCTTTCCATGTACCTGCCTAATTGCTTCTTAAACAGTCTTTGATAGTTCCATCGTGGGAAGAAGGGTTCTGACTCTACCCAATCTGTGACTATCATCATTTTACATATATTCCATAGATCTCCCCTCAACCACTGAATTACGGAGAAAACAATCCAAGTTTGCTCAACCCCTCTTTTTTAAATT